>NC_034419.1:1574964-1722178 GCF_002078875.1 Numida meleagris | reverse complement strand
GCCGAGCCGAGCCAACCCGGGCCGGGCCGAGCCGAGCCGAGCTCAGCCGAGCGCCCATCGCCCCGAGCCGCCCCGCCCGGCCCCGCGCTGACATCACGGCGCCGCGCCGCTATTTATACCTGCCGCTTTTTTTTTTCTTTCTCCTCGCGTGGCTGCTATCGGAAGAGTGATGCGAATACAATGCGATTCCAGGAATCCCTCGCTTCCTGGAACAGATTAAAAGGGGCAAACAAAAGATTACTTAGCGGGTTTTTTTTCTCGCCGAGCGCCAGTACTTGTGCAGCCCGGGCCGAGGCGCGTGCCTCTCCCAGCGCTCGCGGGGACCTTATTTATTCCTTCCCGTCCATTTATTATTAGCGCCGGGCGCCCCGAACGCTTCTTCCTGAGGCTCCGCCGCCGCCTCCGGAGTGCGGGACGGGGCACGGCGCGGCCGGGCACAGCGAGGAGGACGGGCGCTGCCCCTGCCGAGGCCCCGATGCTTTTCCCCTGGCCCGGGAGTGACATGATCCTCTGCGTCCCGGGGTAAGTGCGGCCCCGAGTTCCGCGCGGGGTTCGCCGTTTCGGAGTGGGAGGGAGGGAGGAAAAATCGGTACGAAGCGGCCGTGGGGCACTGCGGCCCCGGAGCGTTGTGCGCCGCTGAGAACATCGCGGTGCCGAGCCGCTGCGCCTTCCTTCCCCGGCGCCTTTCTGTGCCGTGCGGGTGGGACGCGCCCGCACGGAGCGCGGTCACCGCGCGGGGACGGGTGGGAGCGGGGGGTCCCGGGGCAGCGCTCGCTCCCCGTGCTCCGCTCGCGGCGCTTTCCTGCCGCTTTCCCCGCGCTCTGCTCCGAGGGCCGGCGGAGCTCTCGCTTCCCGACACCTCCCCGCTGCCTCCGCGGCTCTCCCCTCGCTCCTCTTTGCTCTCACTCTCAGCGCGGCGCTGCGGTTCCCATCGCCCCGGCAAAGCGCGCTCACCGCTCAGCTCGGGGCACCCGCACTTGAACCCTTCCCCCGGCGCACCGCACCGCACCGCACCGCACCGCACCCCCGACCCCCCCCCGCAGCTCCGCAGCCCGTCCCCGCGCTGCGCTGCGCCGTCTTCCCAAGTTTCACTGAGCAGGGAAGTAACTGCAGAGCCGACCGCAGCCCGGAGCGGAGGATCTGTTTCTGTTCTCTGAACTCTGCTTCCCAGGGCGCTGGGACGCGCTCAGGGCCGGCGCACGGGGACGTTCCGTTGCCGTTTCTCTCCGGTCCCCACATGCCGCTTTTTTACATTTGTTTTCCTCCCGGCGCAGCATTTGTGCCCACCACCCGCCCCGATCCCCGCGTTCCTCTCCCCCGCTTTCTTTCCTGCACGCGCTTATTTCCAAGTATTTCCCCGTTCCCCACGCGGAGCCGAGCGCTCCGTGCCCGCACACCGCGCTCCCGCGGCCCCGTCCCGGCAGACCCTCCCGCAACGCTCCGCACAGCGCTGCCGGCGGCCACTGCCCCGTCCCTCTGCCGTCCATCCCCCGCGTCGGAGCCGCTCTCCCCGCTCGCAGCCTCTCTGTGCCTTCAGCCTCCCTATGGAGCAGCTTACCGGGAGTATTTAACTCCCTCTCTGTCCCAGTGAGCCGCTCCGAGCTCCTTTCGAAGGCACAAGGCAGAGGGAAGGAGATGGGAGTAGAAAAAGAAGAGTATGGTTCCATGCTAGGGACAAAAGAAAGTTTTCCTCGCGATCAGAACTGGTGGGCTGGAAAAGCTTCCAGGTGAAATTAGGGGGGAGCTTCAGAACTGGGACAGTGGCACGCACAGGTGTGGGGTGGGCGCCGCGCAGAGGTGCTGGGCAGCTCCCGGCCGGGCACCGTGGTGTAGGGAAGGGAGAGCCGGGAATGTCCTTCCCCGGGAGCACAGGCGGCCAGGCGCTTGGGAGAGCGCTGTGCAGAGAGGGGCACGGCTGCGGGGCTTTAGGAGTGGCACCCCTTTCCCTGCAGCCACAGCTCGGGGGACGCCTGGGGGAAGCCACATGGCAGCAGCCGGCACCGGGAACACCGAGCGCTCGGTGCGCTGCGGCACAGAGAGCCAGCCCTGCGGCACGGGGCCTGGGGGAGATAGGGGCTCCCCCCATAGATAAGAATGAAGAAACGAGGATCACATGCCCCGCAAGGCAGCAGATAGCCTGCTTGACACCACGCTGGAAAAATGCTCTTTTCTGAAGAGCCGCAGAATAGTGGGGGTTTGCCACGTCTCATATGGGCAACAGTGTCATCTCCCTTCGTAGGTGGATTGCTACCTCTGGTTTTACGCAGACCTTACCCACGCCGGCGCTGCTCTGTTACAAGCGCAGGCTCACGGCGCTGATGGGCGCTCACTCTCAAATCGTGGAGGAATCGCCCTCAGGCTCTGCCCAGCCTGCTCTCCTCCCCAGCCCCTTCTGCTTCCCGCTCCTGTCCCCAGCAGCCACCTCACAGCACGTCCCTGCAGGGCTGCAGCTCACGTAAGGCGCAGAAGGAGCCGACGGGAGGGGAAGCACCCGCAGCCCCCGCTCCTTCCTGCGGTGCTGCCGGAGCAGTGCTGCCGTCCCCGTGGGTTCTGCGGAGCAGGGACAGCCGCATTCACCTTTTGTTCTCAATGCCTCGAGCGCGTGGGGGACACAGTGCGGGAGGTGGAGCAGGGCGGCGAGCACGGAGGATGGGACGGAGGGCAGTGATTTCGCTGGGGAGCATGGCCGTGCCATGGGCACGGTGCTCAGAGCCCCGCGGCGTCCTGCAGGAACCCTGGGGCTGGTGTTTGCACCAACGTCCCCATCGTGCCCTTGAGTGCAGGGGTTTGGCTGAACCGGGGACTCCCACTGCTGTGCCACCCGAGCCCTTAGCTCTAGCAGCACATTCCGGATCAGGGCCATTTCAGTAGAAAGCAGGTAGGACGCAACCCAAGCAATTCGCAATTCTGCTTCTAATTATAGTACAGTAAATGACTAACAGACCCACTGACAGATGCAGAAATGCTCCAGCTTGTAATGATGAAGCTGGAAATCTGCTACGAAGCTCATTGCCTCTGAAACTATTCATTAAAAGCCAGCATTTAAAATCATCAGATTTCACATCAACCTGAATTGCAGACAGAGCAACTTTTCCAAGGTGAATTAGGCCAGTGTCTCCCGTGTTCCTCAGGGCTCATCTTCAGCCATGTCTTTCCTTCCAGAGCTGTGGGTGCCCATCCCTGGAGGTGCCCCAGGCCATGGAGGGGCCCTGGGCAGCCTGAGCTGGGGTGCAGCCAGCCCATGGCAGGGGTGGGGCTGGGGGGGCTGGGACGTCCTTCGCAACCCAACCGTGCTGTGGTTCTATGGTTCCCATGCGCTGATCTCAGTGTGGAATGCAACGTTATTGCGGTCTGCTTGTTGAAGGTTGCACGCAGCAGCACAAGGCAGCATGCACCGAGCAGCCCTTCACGGCCCCGAGAGGTAACGCGCTGTGCCCTTTGTTTCAGACCTCACCCCTTGCTGGCAGAGGAGAAGATCCAGAGGCTGTCGCTGCGCGGCATCGCGGAGGATCTGACGGAGCACATCATGCAGCCCCTCCCGGTTCCGGCCTTCCCAGAGGAGCCTGCGCCAGCCTTTGCAGCACCGGAGCCAGACAGCAGCGCGCCTCAGACGCGGGACCCCGAGGAAGACCTCCTCTGCATTGCAAAGACCTTCTCCTACCTGCGGGAGTCCGGTAAGGGCCAGCCCTGGGTAGGGGTGCGGGGTGGTCCCATGTGGTGTGCATGCGGCTCCGGCCCTCCAGGTCCCAGCCCCAGCCCGCTGCTGGCCCTCCGGCACGCTCCTTCCCTAACGAGTGCTCTCTGGGCGCTTTTCCAGGCTGGTACTGGGGCTCCATCACAGCCAGCGAGGCCAAGCAGCACCTGCAGAAGATGCCCGAGGGCACCTTCCTGGTGCGGGACAGCACGCATCCCAGCTACCTGTTCACGCTCTCGGTCAAGACCAACCGCGGTCCCACCAACGTGCGCATCGAGTACGCTGACAGCAAGTTCCGCCTGGACTCCAACTACTTGTCCAAGCCCCGCATCCTGGCCTTCCCGGACGTGGTCAGCCTCATCCAGCACTACGTCACGTCCTGCACGACGGAAAGCAAGAGCGAGGCGCCCTACCCGCCGCCGGCCCCGCTGCCCCCCGTGCAGAAGGAGGTGGCGGTAGCGGCCGTGCACCTGAAGCTCCTCCGGCCGCTGGGCCGTAAGGACAGCATCCCCAGCCTGCAGCACCTCTGCCGGCTGCGCATCAACCGCTGCACGGCCGAGGTGGAGCGGCTGCCGCTGCCCCGGCGGATGGGGGACTACCTGAAGCAATACCCCTTCCAGCTCTGAGGCACGGCCGCCGCCTCTCGGGCACGACGGGTGGGAGCAGGGCAAGAGAACTTGGCTTGTCCTCGTCCCACCGGCACCAGGTGGGAACTGCACGGCCCTGACTGTCCGCACAGACTGCACCGCCCTTCCTCTCCCCGTCTCTCCACGTCCATTCCAGCAGGGAGGAGCTGGCTGTCCCGGCACTGGGGCACCACCTGAGCTCTGATCCTCGGGCCGAGCCAGCGGCGGCCGTGAGAAAGTGCTGTAGGCATGTGCACACTACTTGAATTCAGAGTTGCTGTGACACAGATGTTCACCTTGTTATTTTCGCTATTTATTTCCGTGGCAGTTTCTCTCCTCGTGACATTTTAAAATGCACCTTTTACTTTATTGTTTCTTTTTTGTTTTGTTTTGTTTCTTTTTGAGATAGAATTAAAGGCTCCCAGCCAACTGGCAGCCAAACACCTGTGGGAATTTGGATGTGGATCTGCACTCATATGGCACCTGTCTGAGCCCGTGCCTGCAGCAGGTCCCTGCCGTCCGCATCCAAACTCCCGCAGACTCCTGGGCTGTGGGGCTCAGCTGCACCCAGACCTGGCGCTGCAGGTAAGGAGAATTTTTTCTCTCTCCCAGCTGCAGGGGCTGAGCACTGTAACCTCAGAGCACATTGGGGCAGCTTGCACCTGCCCCAGAGATGCACGCTGTGCCCTGGGGGACTGCTGGAGGAAGCCATTCTTCCTCGAGAACTCAGAGCAGAGGTTCCGGATACTGAGCTTGGGCCAGGGAGCGCTCATCCCATTCTGCCACCCTCTCCATCTCAGAAGGAAGTTAGTGACAAAACGAGTAACCACAAAGCCAGCTCTCCCACCTGCAGGTGGAGGGTCTTGGTGGCAGGGCAGCTGGCGCGGGGTGGTGTTGTGAGCCCCGTTCTGAACAGTGCCTCCTTGACCGGGTTTGGGGACAGCCCTGCTGAGCTGTGCCAGCGCCGCACGGCTTCAGGCTATTTATTTATTTATTGGGGGGGTAACAAGTGGCACGCACCTCAGCAGGAAGAGCCGTCCTTCTGCCCGCTCACACTGCGCCAGGCTGCCAGCTGCTCTGCCACTGCCAGCGCCATTCCCGAGCCACGTGGCTCCAATAAGAGCCGTGTTCTAGCGCGCACTGGAAACCACGTTTAACTTCTTTCTCTGCCAAGGTCCAGACCTCTCTTCCCCCTTTCTCAGACTTGCATGTTTGTTATCTTTAAATAGTTTTTCTGCCCTGGGTTTACTTCTCAGAGCCCATCCCTTTCACGCCTCTTTGAATGAGGCACAGTGGCTCTCCCTGGCTCTTTGCAGGGAGGTGTAGGGCAGCTGGGCTCTGCCCCCAAATGAGACAGAGCCCCTCCTTCATTCCATGATCCCATTCCCTCCCAGCCTGCAGGAGCCACTTCAAGCTCTAGGCTTGACACACAGAACTAGAGAAATTATCCTGTTGCTTCTTTTGCTTCTAAGACCCCATAACTTTGTCAAACTTGAAGCAATGTTAAGGGTTCCTTGCTTATCCCTCCCTGGATCTCTCTGAGGCTCTGTGAATTACTAGAGACAAATCCCAGCTATCTCTGAGTACTGAGAGAGGAGGTGAGAAAGGATGGGACAGTGACCCAGGAGACAAACTCAAAAAACAGGTGGAGTTCCTTCCAACCTAAGTGAAAGCTGCCCAAAGGAACGAGATGCCCCAATGTGCTCAGTCTGTGTCCTTTCTTTTTTTCCTCCCCACATTTATACAGGTTTGTGCTCTTGCAAGCTTTGTTTTTGATACTTCAATGATTGACAGCGTGTGATGTCAGGTTGGCTTTTTATTGTACCCTTCCACTTTGCCCCATATGGCAACATCCATGGGGAGGCACTGAATGAGAACTTAAAAGGCAAAACATTTTTTTTAAATAACATAAAACATAAAACCACTGTCAAGGCTTCCTTTTATCCAAACACCTCTCTGCCTGAGGACACTGGGAACAAGGAAACCACAGCTCCGTGAGGAGCAGCAGTGATCTCAGGAAGCCCACATGGCTTAGCCACAGCCTAGGTCTGTACAGCACACGCAGTCTGAGAAATGTGCAGCGGGAACGGGCAAGTCATTCAGCTCTCTGAAACCTCCTTCCCACTTGATCTTTCACTGCTGGGGTAATGGGGAAACCAAGCTTGAGGGTTTGACCTCGTTGCCCCAGGAGAGTGCAGCTAAGTGGGCAGAAGCATGTAAGGAGAATGAAGGGCTGGTTAACCGCCAGCAGGTGCTGAGCTGGAGGCTGTAAGCTCATCTGGGCAGGGACCACCTCCGTTGTCTGTACCACATCTAGCACAATAGGGTTCTCTAGGTGCTACTGCAATACAAGGAATAAACAATACAGTTACTCCAGAAGTCAGTTTCTTCTATCTTGAACAGTTTGTTAAAGTTCACTTGACTTGGATTTTCAATAAACGTTTTAAATATATTTTAAAGCCACTCCGTGTGTAAATCTTTGGTGAAATCCGGATGGATGAGTGCCTTTGATAGTCACAGAGATCCTCCCTGGGGAGACCGGGCAGTCTCACCCATTCCTTTTAAACAACCAAAAGGGAAAGCCCTTCGGAGCCGACAGCGGCGTGGCCTGGGTTCCGCTGCACACAGACAGGAAGCAGCAGGCCCCGAGTCCCACCCCGCCAAGGGCCGGAGGAGTGTTTTATAAGGATGTAGAAAAAGACAGGAATGATTTCTGTATTGCTTCTGTGTGCCATAGAAAACCATTACAATCTAGGGAAAAGGAGACGGAACGTAGCTGGAAGTTTGGTAACTTGTTTACAGCAGGCTTGACGTTGGCCTGAAAGAAAAATTCTGCTGATGGGGATGTTGAAAGAGGAGCTCGGAAAGCACAGACCTGCCCAGGATGGAGGCTGATGGCTCCAGCTTCCTGCCCCGGCCGGCAGCCAGCCCACCCGCCCCGCTGCGGGCAGACATGGGGAGCGCACCAGGGAACCCCGTGCTGGCGTGGGCTCTGCTGCCACCCCTCCACACTCATCTCCCAGGGAACGGAAACCAAAACATATGCTCAGAAAAAAAACACAATCTCGATTAGTCCCTTCCGTTATCCTAACGCACCAGCTCCAATGTCTGGCGTTGTGCTGGAAGGTGTTCCTAAGCACCTGCTGCCCTTTTTGTGCCGGTCGTGGGGCTGCCACGCACCAGCAAGCAATGTTTCAGACCTTCACCAGTGGGTTTGCATTGCACGCCAGCTAGGAAACTGGCAACAGAATGTCCTGCTTAGGGTTAAGTTGTTAAAAACAACCACATCCCTTTTGTTTTATGGGGAAAAGGAAAAGGGATGTAGAGGGGGTAAAATACGGAAAAAGTGGAAAAATGAGAAGAAAAGAAAAGCTGCATCCACTTTCAAAAGGGAACTTGGAAAACCCTGGGAAATACTGATTCATTACTAAGTACTTTCCTCTTCTCTTAGCTGGGCTGAACTTTTCCCATAGCTGCACACATGAAACCCTGCTGCTCCCTTTCCGCAGAAGCGATGGGCATGAGTCAAGCCAACACAGTACAGCAATCACACGTTATCTTAATGACTCCCACTCCTGCATCTTCAGCACATTTCTTGAGAGCAAACAAGTTCACGTTCTGAGAACTCCTGTCCCAAACCTCCATGTGGACTGGCCTCATTCCTTACAGTGGAGATCCACACTCTGGAAGTGGGAGCATTCATTTAAACACCAGCTGACCCATATTGCTGCTGAAATACAGTGGCAGAATCTCTCCTGGGGACACCTGTCGGTTTGCTGAGGCACGGTAGGACAGCCGGGCTGGGCTCTCTCGTTCTGCAGTTTCTGACTGCGAGAGGCACACGGACACGGAGCCTTCCCTGAGAAGCGGACTGACACGACAGGGAACAGAAATCCCAGCCCATGGCTGAAACCACACTACCATGGCTCCCTGCCAGAGCAGAAATACCCTGCAGTTTGTTAGGCACATATGGTAACATTTTCCGTCTTAAATAATCAGCCTTCTGAAACAGCAACACGTGGAAGGGAAAAGTAACCTGCTGACGTGCACACGAGCCTACCCTCCCAGATTTGCTAAAATCCCGTTCCTCTCCACAGATCCTCACAGGAGCGTGACTTCCCTTCACCCAGGGCAGACGAGCCAGCAAGGAATGGAGTGTGTTTCATCCTCTCACGACAGACATGGTCAGTGCGTTACAGCAGTCAAATCATTACATGGCACTTCCAGTCCAAATTCCACCGTCAGACTCATCTCATCTGTTATCTACGCAATTACAGAAATTATGATCAAAGTTAACTGGACAGTAGATGTGTGACTCTTCAACTCTGCCCAGTCACGCTCTCATGTTCAAATCTGCTCAAATCCACTTCATCACGGTCCTCTTTCATCCCCCTGCTGACGCTGCTGGATGACACACAGCGCTCCTGGAAGGACAAACATTGCATCCCAGCCCTCCGCCCACCACAGCCCCAAGGGCTGCAGCACAGGGCAAAGCACTGTCTGAGAAAGTGGACCTATGAGGTTAACGCTGCCTCGTGCGAGCCCCACTTTGACGTTCCACTTACGCTGCTGCAAAGCACAGTGGTTGTGTGGCTCGTGCTACACGCTGCTCAGCGAGTGGGGAAAGCGCCCGGGGGAGCAGGCCTGGTGCTGCAGCATCAGCCAGGCGGCCGTCATCAACTCTGCATACAGCAAAAACTGGCCCAAAGGAAAATGACAAACAGGGCTAGGAACAAAACCAGCTCAGAGGCTCTCAGCGGTGGCATGGGATAGACTGGTGAGTGTATACAAACATTGTATTTCAAATTTTAGCGAGAATCAGGGTTTGTTTGTTTTTCAATTGTGAAAACAAAAGAAGAGCATATTGTTCAGAGGAGGTCCCTGGCAGCCAAAATGTAGACATGACCAAAGGAAAGTCATTCGTACAGTTTCACTATCTGCTCAGACAATATACTTCAGAAGGAAACTATGAATAAAGTTCCCATAAGGAAAATGTAATTTGGATCTTAAAGTAATCATTTGGAGGGCTTTTTGGTTGTGAAAGGGAAAGGAGCAGAATCACAGAATCCTTGGAGTTGGAGGGGATCTTTAAATGTCATCTAGTCCAACTCCCCTGCAATGAACAGGGACGTGCACAGCTCCACCAGGTTGCTCAGAGCCTGGTCCAGCCTGGCCTTGAAAGTCTCCAGGGACAGGGCACCCACCACATCTCTGTGTGTGTACAACAAAGCTTCAGCACTTAGCTGGTATTTCTTAAAGACGAAGACGAAACTCGATGAAAAAGGAAAATTTTACTACAAACCACCGGGGTTCAGTCCTCACACTCTCCTAATCCTCCAGTATCGGTCGCAGTGGGAGATGCTTTGCGGGGGTCGGGTCAGCTCCATGCAGAGCTGGTCATGCATTCCTACAGAATCACCATCTGAGTAGCTCAGGTACAGAAAAGAGCAGCTGGCAGAGCAAGCAGCCTGCCCCAGCAGGGGAGGGACCCGTTGGGACTGCTCCCATCTGACAGACCGTGCCAGGTTTGCAGAAGAGAGCTTTCCTTTTGGGAACAGGAACACCCTTCTGCTCCTCTTTCTCAGCCCTCACTGGCAAGGCTTTTTCCTGAAGTGCGATTACTCCCTAAGTGTTGTATAACTGTACTTTGCAGCAGCTCAAATTTGAGTGACAAACATGAATATGATGCCGATTATTGTAAAAATAGGTATTAAGTGAGCGCTCTACTCAGGAAAGGCATTTGCTCTATTGTACACCGTGCAACTACAGCAACAATAAAACCCTGAAATAATATTGGCTACTGAAGTATTAGCTTGCTCAAACATATAATCGGAGACACGGTATTTTCTCAGAAATTTCTGATATAACTTTGCCAGACGGAAGGACTTGAGATGAGCTGGTCAACCAAATCCCAGTGGCGGAGCCCAGCCAGGGCTCGAGCGCCTTGGCCTCCAGCCTGGCAGCCTGCACAGCCCAGCCACGGGATTTTCTGGATCCTGGAGGTGCTGCAGCAATCCTGACTGCAGCTCTTGGCAAAGCGCTGCTCTGACTGACAGCCCTGCCTGCGAAACCTGCAACACAAAATGAGCTCAATCCAGGTTCACTTCCCATGGGGTGCAACGGGAGTTCAATTACTCCAGGGCTGAATTTGGTCCATAATACTCTAGGTTTTACAAACAAGGATTCAATCTCTGGTGTAATTTGGCATTAGAGGAAGGCATTGTACAGGAAACAACACTGAAATGCAGTTTATGTCATACAAGAAAGCCTTCCTGCTCACAGTGCCCCATCAGTGTGCACAAATTCTAGCCCAAGCATTTATTCTTGGAAAGCAAAAAGAAAGCTCACTGTAAAGCTGTACAGTTAACTTCTGGCTTCTCCTGAATTCACCTGCAACTACATCAATCAGCGC
Source organism: Numida meleagris (assembly GCF_002078875.1). Lineage (NCBI taxonomy): Eukaryota > Metazoa > Chordata > Aves > Galliformes > Numididae > Numida > Numida meleagris. Next base: position 1,711,446 of record NC_034419.1, on the reverse strand, counting down.
ATTTGCAATGCCAGTTTGTATCTAACCATTAGTCCATGGAAAACCAGACAGACAAAGCTGGACCCATTTCAGCAAACTCATTTCACAGTGGCTAACAAGATTTTGGTGGTGGCAACTCCTAAAAACAACAGATTTGGATTACGTTTATGACAAAGAGACAGCGAGACACAGTACTAAGCTCTGGGGGTGCCCATCCTCATCCCATCCCCATCCCCATCCCCGCCCATTCCATCCCATCCCACCTCATCCCATCCCATCCCACTCCCTCCCACCCCACCCCACAGTCCCTTGCTGTTTGTTCTTCACAGTCTTGCTCAGCACACACCAGCAGAGAGATTTATGAGCTGATCAGAAGGACAGCATATTCTTTAATGTCAGGACTTTCTCTTCCTCAGAGCAGCAACATGGTTTGAAATCTAGTTTATGGAAGGCAGAGCTGTGTTTATACTTGTCAGAAGTTACCCAACTTGGCAACAGTCCTTCCCATCATGCAAATGTCATAGTAGTCATTGCCAAAAGCTGCAGAGGCAGAGTTCAAATCACTGCTTCCAAGCCTGTAAATATTCTGAAGAAACATGCTGCACAATGCATGTGCCATGTGTTCGCACATGCCTGGAATGGCTAAGTAGTCATAAAAGGAGCTCTATGATTAAAATGTAAATTTGAAAAAGCCTAAACATGACCTAGGATTACTTCCAGGGAACTTTGTTGAAAATCTCTGCAATGTTTTGAAAATACCTCCTTCTCTTCAAAGCCTTTGGTTTTACAATGCTCCTTCTATTCTAAGACTCCGTGCAATTCACCCTTCTTCATCTCCTTCCCCCCAGCCCCGTGCTATGAAAGCTGAGAGGCAGCGGGCAGCTTCAGAAAAAGCACAGCCCTGCAGGCGTGCTGCATCAGCTGGGGGCTGAGTGGACAGCAGCTGGGGCCAACTTGGGGCCCCTCTATTGCTTTCCTTTCCAAGAACACAGGAGATTGAAGGCTTCCCTGTGCATGCAAAACCTTTTCCTGCTGGCCGAACTCTCCGGGGTTGCTGTGACCTGCCAGGATGCTGACTTGGCGGATGCACATGCAGCGGATCCAAGCAGAGTGTGCAAATGTCATTACACTTCTGTGCTGCTTGGGATCTGAAAGCTAGCAGGGAGGAAGAATTTGGTCGCTAGGTTAGCAGGGAAACACTGCTGCAAAAGCCATTGATTCTGATACACTGTGAAATAGTGAGCTTTTCCCTTTCCAGCTAGAGCACTCTGATGACACAGTTTCTCTGCTGTTGCCCCTGCCTGTTCTTAGTTCTGCCTGTCTCTCTTCATCCCCAGCACCTCCTGCCTGGCCCACAGGCTATATTTTCCTTTGGGCCCAGTATCTCTCTAACGACCATCTCCTCTGGCACAGCTCTTCCTAGAGGAATTCTGATGGAAAAGCAGTACTCCTGTCAATGAGCTCCTCAACCCAAGGATGGCCCTCTTCCTGAGAGCCAAAACATTCTCTTCTTACACTTGGGGCAAGGGAAAGAGGCATCTGTCAGAGAATCTGTTTTTTACTTCTCTCTTCTCTCTCCCCCAGCAGCAACGGCATCGCTCTTCTGCCTGTTGCTTAGGTGGCTCTAAAACCCAAGAGGCTTTCAGTACTTGCCATATATTCTACAGTGAGCCCTATACCCACCACCACTAATTCTTTCAGGAGCAGAAACTGAAAGTTCTCAAAGCTCTCCCTGAAGTTACTGATAAACAGATGAGTTAATGAGAAGGGAATGTGTTACTGGCCGATTCCAGGTAGCCAGTTATCTCACGTGCCAACCCAACAAATATGAGATGATGTAGCTAGCGGAGGTCAATGCTCCTCATAAGGTTTACCTTGACCAGCTACAGAGATAACAACATTTCCTATGCTTTGCTGTTTCAGTATGTTTGCTTTCGAAGGAGGACACTTCAAAAGGCAATACTTCAGGAATTCAAAGTAAAAAGGAATTGGGTTTTTTTTACACTTGCCCTTAAGCATTCCCGTGGCTGGTCTAATCAGTAGTGCAGTGCTCTTTTGGAGGCAGCTGATGATTAAAGCCCACCTGAACTTATGACAGAGAACTCTGATTTCTCACATAGCTTTCACCTTGCAGAGATGGCATTTTGATGCAAAAGAAAAGGAATTCAAATGAGACGTACGTGTTGTGGTATAAGCCGGAGGAAAAGCAGAATAAAGCCATTCCTTTACCAGCTGCTGAACCCTGGGATCAGCATGCATTCCAAGATGAACATCTGTCCTGGTTCAGTCGATAATCAACAAGAAACGTGCTAGGAATCTGTATGGACACAAATTTCTCAGTTTGCTGCCTATCCTGAAAGAACCATAGCTGTGTTATTTTCTTAAAGAAAAAGGCACTGGGATATGAGCAAACCCATACAAAGCTGAAGCAATAGAGTCAGTATAGCAGCACAGAAAGACATCAGCAATCTGCATAGGAAAGTCTCTGGGTTAAAAATAAAGTGAAATTTGATGTTTGAATTCTAGTATCTTGCTTTTTCTTTACAGCTGTAGAGCAGCTGTAATCTCTCTCAGTGGAACGATGTGCACATCCAGGGCACACAAGGAAAACCGGCAGATGAGAAAAGTCTCCTCTTTTGTTCCTTGGGGCAGCAATGTCAGGACTTTGTGTGTCTTCTCCACGGCTGCCAGAAGCATCCACTGGGGACAGAGAAACCAGAGGGCTGAGGACACAAGGGCTGAGTGTGCGTCCCCGCCGTGGTGCCTGACAGAAGCGCCTGGAGGAGCTGTGCTCATGTCACTCCTCCCTTCTGCTCCCAGTACCGGCGATCTGCTTCCACATCACCAGAAAATAGCCATACAGGATCGCCATCCACGGTGACTGGCCTGACCTCAAGGCACACAAAGACGGCTACAAAATGCAGCAGCCCAGGACCACGTGGGACTATTAAAGGCACTTCAAACCCTACGCAGTTACCAAGTAACAATTTAACGTTTGCTCTAAAATGACAGCTCTCTTGCAGAAAGTAGGTCATTTCTTCAACATCAAATTCAAAACGGACAGAGCATGGCTGTGTTCATTTAAACCAGTTATTCTGGTTATTGGGCACATCCCATTGCTACCTTAAGCTGGAAGCAACCCTCTGTGCCTTACCCAGCACTCAGCGAGGCGGCGGAGATTCTCAGATCTGCCCAGGCTGGGTCACTGGATTCACTCCATGGCACGGGGACGAGGTGTCCATGGAGGCCTGGGGAGGGGGCCATGGGTGGGGGTCTCACAGCGCTCTACCAGCACAGCCTGCACTGAGCCTGGGCTGGAGCCTCCTGCCGGGCAGCGTCCTTAAGGAGCAGTGGGCAAGGCGTCTGACGCCAACATGGATGTAGGCCCTACCTAAGTCTGAAGAGACTCCTGCAGCACAGCTGGAAAGCAGCCAGAGGGGCTGGCTCCCAGAGCTGCCCCTGCTGAGGTCAAGCCCATAGCAGGGACTAAGGCAGGCGGGCCCAAAGTCACTCTGTACAGAGGTGGCTTGCTGGCGCCGTGGGAGCTGGTGGGGACGGCGCGTGCGCAGCCGGGCGACACAGGAGGCACGGCGGCCCACCTCCATCCCTGCTCCTGTCTCCGGGGGAACAGACACATAACCTCATGTGGAGAAAAAAAACACGTTGCCAAGGCCCTACCAGCCCAGGAGCCAGAGCTGCCTGTTGGGCCCGCACCCATGAGGCCTTCCCTTGGCTTTTTCCTCCCAGCTGGGCTGGCTGGGGCTGGGCCTCCCATCCACCATCCCCCCAGCCTGCACCTCGCTGCTGGCAGGGAGCAGGTGTGGCGTGCTGCCCGGACACCTGAGCAGCTAATGAGCTTTTCACGGAAAGTTGGATTCTGCTGCTATTAACATCCCGGTGACACCTTTCCGACGGCCAACACCTACTGCACGCTGCACTTGCCTGACAAGAGATGAGATGATCTGTTTGGAAAGAAACCAGCTACAAAGGAGCATTTCCCTCCTGCTGTCTTCATACAATGTATCTGATTAGTTTCATTTCCCTGCCTTTAAATGTCAAGTGCCTCCTTTACAGATACACTTTCTTTTTTTGTCTCTGGAAGCTGGTTGCAGCAGGCCTGGGAGCATGGAATGCTTTCATTGCACACCTCCACTTGGAGCCGTGTTTTGTTCCTCCTTGGAATGGTGCAGCAATACCTATGTACCACACCTCGGACTTGGCTTCCCTCTCGTCTGGTGGCACACTGGTGCAGGCCCAGCTGAGCCACGACAGGGCTCATGGTCACTGTGCTGCGGGGATGGCACAGCAGGATGGGGGGCTTTTACGGGGGAACGAAGCACCAGCCTGCGTGCTGACCCCGTGCTGAAGGCTGGCTCCTGAGCTCAGACAGCCAGAGCAGAACACTCTGGGGCCTGCTGCCCTCCTGCTGCCCCACACACGGCAATCCCTTGCGCACAGCACGTGTCCCTGAGCACCGAAACAGGAGGCCCTTCCCCTGTGCTCATGCCTTGGGCTGCACATCCCAGAAAGCTGGGGCAGAAAGACTTCCAGATCGTTCCTTGCCACTGCTGTTTCATTTCCAGATTGCGGCAGATTTCACATTCAGTGCTGATTCCCTTAGGCCCTCACCATAAGGTCTGTGGTGGTATTATCCCCCTCTTCCCTGAATGCCCTTGAACACTAGGCAGAAGGCATTTGGTTCTGGTAAAAGAAGATATGAGCTTGAAGAGACTCTGTAAGTAGCAGAGTGCATGTAGGAGGACAACAAGCCCAAAAGCTGAGTGTGTGTGATCCCAAATCCCAAAAGCTGAGTGTGTCACAGAGCAGCAGAGAGCTAGAAGGCAAGGAACAGAGAAACCTGCAATCACGAAATCTGCAACTCAAGGTTAGTTCCAAGTACAGTGCAAATAAACCAGGGAAAGAAAACATCAAGCAAATGGGAGTATGATCCAGAAGTAAAAAGCCATAATGTAAGCAAGGCATGCACACGTCCTCTGCTGAGCAGCACCAAGGACACTGAGGGTACCGCAGGAAGCACTGACACCCTCCTGGGGACTGATGTGGCTGAGGCTGTGAGGCTGCAGGAGGACAGGAGCTGGCTCTGGGCCGTGCTGTGCCAACCCCCACCCCGCTGCAGTTCTGCAGGAGGCCCAGCACTCCCCGGGGTCATTTCACTGCGCTTCAGCTCTTCCAGGAACTCCGAGTGCTGACAGCCGTCCCTCCTCCACCCAGAGCCCAATGGGAGCGCTGGAAGAGGCTGTTCTAAGGATGCTAACTGAACACTTGCTATTAAAAGGAGAAGAAAAAAATCCCTTTGCTCTATGAGCAAATTCCGTGAATCACAGAGAAGCCAGAAGGCAGGGCGCTGGGCACAGGAGCAGCTGGAAGTGTTCAGGGAACCGAACGATGCTGCTGACAGAACGTCCCTGTGCCCAGACAGGACACAGAGCTGTGCCCACGCACCTGGCTGTGGGAGCTGCCCACCGCCTGGAGGAGCGGGCACGCCGTGACTCTGTCCTCTCAGATAAATAGAGATGCAGCGACACACCACAGTTATTTATAGCAATTGGTTTTCTGCAGAGTTTTCATCCAAGGTTTTCTAAAGGCTTTATGTAAGCGTGCCAAGTTCAGCACAGGTGTTAATTTTATAATGGCTAGAACTTATCCTTAATCTAAATACTGATGCACGAGTCATTAAGGGATATACAGGAATTGCTTCGTACAGCTCCATCCACAAAACAACGCTGGCGATTCACTACCAGACAACACCCCAAACTACAGTCTGGAAATGGAAGAGCAGAAGTGCTCACATGTAAATTAGAGAGGTGAAAGAGACAATCCATGAACACGGCCAGGCAGGATGCGGACATAGTTGCTCACATTTTTCCAGTGTATTGCCTTGGGCTCTCTGCCTATAAGAACACATCTCCCTCCCACCTGAGGTTGGAAAAGATCTATAAGGTAATCTAGCCCAACCATCCACCAACGCTGCCCACTAAACTACGTTCCTTAGTATCACATCTACACATTTCTTGAGCACCTCCAGGGACGGTGACTCCACCACCTCCCCGGGCAGCCCGTGCCAGTGCCTGATAACTCTTCTGGAGAAGTTTTTCCTGATATCCAACCTGAAACTCTCCTGGTGCATTCCCTCTCATTCTATCACTGTTCCCTGGGTCCAACCCACACCTTGCCAAAGTAGGCACAACTTGAAAGGCCAACAGTCATTGAGTCGAAAGATGAAATGGGCAGCAACATATTCATTGCCTCCCTGTTACCATCTATTAACAGGAGTAATAACTGCCCAATTCATGATTCTTCAGCAATCAAAGCTAAAGCAATCTCAAATATATTTAAATATTGGGGATTCCTTGTAAGCAGGAATCATCACGGATGGCCCACTGCAGACGTGGCCGCTCTCTCCATGAAGATCTGGGAGCAGGGACGTACAGCATGATGCAGTTGCTCTCATTGCAGCAGATGCTCCAGCTGCAGACAGCACAGCTGCTGGTCAACAGAGCGCCACGTGGTCCTCCTGTTGAGTGTGTCTCTATTTCAGCTGCAGGCCTCTCCAATGGGATTCACTGCTTTCAGAGATGAGTTTGCACAGCCTTTAAGCTGCTCAAACATCCCCTCCACACTGAGATGCACCAACAAAAGCTACTGATGCTTTCCTCCACGACAAGGCATTCTTCCTCAGTCTCCCACCTATCCCTGTTTCCTACAGCCTTCTCCCAGGTCTCATGCAATGGGAGAGTGAGGTAACAAGTGAGAAGGCAAACAAACCAGGAGAGATATGTGGTATCAAGAGGGAACTAAGACACTGGCAGAAGATCACAATACACTCATACTGCAGCTTGAATACCTTTGCAAGCTTCCCATTCACTGCTAAGCAAGAAATCTGCGTGAGGTTTTCCTAAGCCCACCTGAGAGTCAATTTGGAAGGAAAAGCCTCTTCTAATGATAGTGGAAATTTCAGATCAGAGAGATTTTTTCTGTGGCTAAAGAAACAGGGAGTCTCACGCTTTTTGCACTTGTTCACAGGTCACTGCAAAGAGACAGGCACGTTTTGCAAACATTGTGCATCAAAGAATTCCCGTTTCTTTCCAGCTGCTCCAAGCTCCCCACTGAGCCAGTGCCTACTGCCTGCCTGCAGGTTGCACGGGTTCCAGCAAGCAGGATTTTCCATGCAACTCCTGGCATGACAATGTGGCACAGAGAGCACCCAGAGGGAGGAAGGGCAAAAGCTGCTTGGCACTAAGAGCCGACAGAGCATGTGGCATAATTCAGTTAGCCCAACTGCCAAGCAGAGCCAGGCCAAGTCGCAGAGAATGCTCAGTTTCTCAATCTCAGGCAATGCTCATCTCTTGCAAAGGAACTTGCATGTGCTAAGACAGGAAATAGCTATGCATTTAGTATCTGGAAGGGAGTTAACAGGATAAAGGAAGATTTGTAGCAAAATGTGTGTGTGTTTAGGGAGGTGGAGGATCTGTTTGAGTTAGGATACCAGTTTCCCATAAGAAAAGAAAGCTTGCCGCCTTCTTGTTCCCTCAGATTAGGTAACAAATTCATCAAAAGTTAAATCACTGAGAGTTTCTTTGAGGGATCAGCTTGTTTGAAAGCTATGGGGTCAGAAAGCTGCATCTTGTTTTATCTCCAGGAGACACACATAGCAAACAAGTTATATGCAAGCTTTCCTAAAAGGAAGCTTTCCTTTTAGTAAATAGTAAATGTGACATTGCATTCACCAAGAATTCCTCAAGAGTCCATAAGCAGACAAGTGAATTGCTGTACAAGTACCATCTGAAACGCAGGTTCTGCCCACATGAACAGCAGCAGCTGATGTTGCATACAACTGAGCGCACCTATTTATGCCAGTGACACTAATGGAAAGACAGAAACAATAACGATTTCTTTTTTTTTTTTCTTTACTTGGTATAGAATTTCTTGGCTTTCCTCAGTTCCATCCTGTCTCTTCACTGCAGCAAAGCAACAAGTCACAAAGACAAGGAGTGCTGTCTAATTTTAAGCATGTGCGTGCATCCAAAAATGAATATTTGGTGAAGAAAAGAAAACTGGAGGCATGAAAGAAAAGGCTCCTTGTGCTGTCCTAGCTGTGTTCAGGCAAGAGAGGACACTCTAAAAAGCCAGGGAATAACTCCATTAAAGGAAAGTACCTATAGACAACACAAATGTGCTCTTCCTCCATCCCTCGAGGTTTACCACTGAAGGATAACTGAAAATAAACTGAATCTGTTAGGAGAGAAAGGAGAGAGAAAGACTCTTCCATGGGAAGAGTCTATGGGCAATCTCAGAAAGACAGCTGCAATATGCATACATTTCCATCAGCACCCACGTCAAACACACACCAGCAGAGACTCAGGAGACCCTACAGAAGCTGTGATAAGAAATTTTTCTCTATCTAGCACTCATCCTTGGGGTATACAAGCACACGAGGGAGGAATCAGTGCACATAGGGAATGGGTTGAGGGAGGGAGGACTCGGCAGGGCTTGGTTTCAGGATTTCAGTGCTTCAGGTGAGTGAGAAGTGTGCAGGATCCATGCTCCAGGCAGGAAGGATGCTCACTGGCACCAGGAGATGCTTGGGTCCTGCTCTTGTCCCTGGCACTCAGCCACATCGTGTCGTCCCCTTGTAGGGGTCTGTGTCTAGTCTTCACTGAGCACGTAAAGTGGTTAGAGGGAGAGTATCCTGGCGCAGCACCGCCAGCCTTCTGTTGGCTTTCTAGGAAAGAGCTAAGCTTTTTGATCTCTTACTGAAAACTGAAAAGCAAATTAAATGGTAATAAAACCTTAATAAAGAGCTACTCTTCTGCATTTTAATTAGTTGCTCATGGAAACCGAATACATCTAGTAGACAAAGAAAATAAAAGCCAGCAAGGAAGTTGCTATGGCTTTGATGGAAGAGCTACTCCAGCAGCATAATCCTGTGGATCTATTAAGGTTTTAACATGATGAGCAAGAATAGCTGCTGCCCCCACTGCTCCTGAAGACCAGCATATGCCCCTTCCCAAACACACGTGCCCTCAGGCATAGTCGTGCTGAAAAGATTTTGCTAGCTGTCATTTGGTGGAAGTTTCTTCACAGTGGAAAAATATACATGAAAAAAAAACCCAAAACAATAGAACAGAGGAAGGTAGAAAAGCAGTAGCACAAATTCTGACCGAGCCTAGAAGCAGAATCACAATGAATATGTTGGAAGAAAGAGGTTTGTTTGCTGATCCTTTAGAAAGGTATTACATGTGAAAGCAAAGAGAAAACTTGCTACTCCATCCAGGGCAAGGCTGACAGCACTCAAGGAACAGCCCCTGGAGACGACATGCTATGCCTCGCCTTCCAGGAAAGCCACCCCTCTGTGAGTGTCACATGCAAAAAATAGAAAAAACAGGCACTATCTGCAGCCTGCAGCATTGCTACAGAGACTTATTAAAGTACCTTAGAAGCCAATATCTCGTTTCAAAATTTGCTCCCCTCAGACCTCTGTTAATTGGAAGCCAACCCAGGGCAAGTCAGCAACTGCACGGCAAAGATGCACTGAAATAGTGCTGTGAGAAACTCACTCCTCCCAGGCTGCCAGCAGTGGTTGGAATAATTTTTATCTTGCGAATGGGTAGCAGAAATAACATTAATTTGTCAGTGTCATGCTGAGCACTTTCCTTAGAAGCGTTGCAGGCTTCGGAAGAAAAGTTCCTGTTGGCTCCCTTGGGAGGAGAGAACCTGGAGCAGGGCTGAGCGCGGAGCAGGCAAATGATGGATGGGAGCGGAACGTGTGGGACGGAGCCCAAGGCAGCCTCAGCCCTGATTTATGGCTCCTCGTCTCATTTATCCAAGATCATGTGGTTGTGGGAGGTTACTGGGCCCAGAAATCCCTGTCTGGGCCCTTGGCACCCTCTTCGCTCTACCAAGGAGCCGATGACTGATGGCGGGAAATTTTGACCTTTTAACTCCATATCCCTTTTTTAAATTCCTGTGGTCACCACTGGTATCTCCTGTGTAGCAAACTCTTTCTCCTGCTCCCCCAAGAAGCCAAACAACGTACTGTAGTACAGTTTGGAGCGGGGCATAAATCTTCAGGCCCTTCTGCCTCCGGGAATGTTTCCAGCTCCATGGCGTGACTCCAAGCTCTTGCCCCTGCTGCTGGGGAGCCCCAGGTCACTGGACGAGCTCTTTGCCATCCTTGGAAGGGCAACAAGAATTCCCTGAAGCATCCCATGGGGCCCGGGGCCGCGCTTCCCAGAACTGGCGGCTGCTGACTCGGCCGAGCTCTTCCTAGAAGCACTGGGCCTCGCTCCGTGGGCGATGAAGGCAGAGGAGGGGCAGGAAGGAGGGCGGCGGGGAGGAGGCCGCATTGCGCAGACCCTTTGGTGCTCCTGACATTCCGCTCTCCTTTTTCCTGTGAAGCCCAGAAAGATTTACTTTTACCTTATTTTTAACTCTGGAGAGCACAGGGAGGCAGGGATGAGACCAGCTGCAGGCTGATAGCAGAACTCCCTGCCCAGAACTTGCTCTTGGCTGCAAGTTTCTGTCTACGAATCCCAGCTCCTAGACTGAGGAATGACTCTGCAAGAGGGCCAAGGCATCACACCAAAAACAAAACTCATAAAGAGGGATGTTTGCCTCAAAACTGTGCTTTACATGAGGCTGAGCCTAACACGGTGGGAACGAGCTCTGCCACCAGCTCCCCACGTGCTGTGCACAAGGCCGCAAGCAAGTCCTGCCATGTCACCACGTGTCTAACATCTCTCCCACATCATGGCCTTCCTGAGTATCCACATGGAGCCAGCCTGGCTCCCAATTGCACCCTCAGGAGCTGGAGGTACATTTCACCCCAGCCTAGCTGTGGAATTAATTTCTAGGGAATAGATGTCTGTAGTGGGAGCCTAGCACGTCTGGCAGCAAGTTCTTTTCTTGGCTAATCACAAGCAGTTTCTCTTGCTTCAGGAAAACTGTGCCAAGGTGATGGAGAAAGAACACGGCACCCAGTCCGGCTGCTCCCCAGCAGCTGGCCATGGACAGGCTCTGGGTTTTCAGAAGGAAGTTCTCCGACTGGAAAATCATAGCCAGAAAACACAGACCAGGCTGCACAAAAACTAGGAGGTGAAGGAATGTAAATAAGCTAACAGGGTTTCCCTGCTCTGATGGCACACATTTTACCTTCATCCTTGTGCACTGCGATGAAAGGTGACAATCTTGCTCCATTTACAGTTTTTCCTGGCCTGTCCACAAGGTCACACTATACAGTGTGTTTATTTGACTTTTATAAGGTCAAAGAAGAATATTTGGGTAGCACAGAAAGGTTACTATGGACTTTCACCTTCGCAATCTTAAACCGAGTATGACAGTCGCAATGAACAATATTTACTATTGTTTAGATACATGAAAGGGGGCTTTTGGAGGAGAGGAGGCATTCAGCGTCACTGTGCATCCTTCCCAACAGCTTTTTAAAATGTATGTGTTTATTAAAGGAAAGAGGAAGAAGAAGAAACCATTAAAACCTGGCCATTACGATGTTCCCAGAACACAATGCCCTGAGCCCCCGGTGCCTGAGAAGCCGGGCACATGCAGGGAGCTACTCACATTGATCCGTGCTGAAGAACTCCAATTGTTACTAGAATTTCAATTTTTTATTACTATTTTTATGGACTACTTACCTGGGGCCACTATGTCACTGGGCTACTTTAAATAGCTGAGTAGAAGCTGCTGTAAGCAATCATGTGCAATGCTGTCTTTTCCATGGGAGCCAAAAAACCCACCAGCATGGCTTATCAGCACAGTTTATCTGGAAGCCTCAGCATGCTGGAACGCCGTGTACTACTCACCCTGTGCCACAGGTTGTAAAAGCAGGTCGGCAAGCTCACAAAGCATCCAAAAGGCAATCTTGTCCTGCTCTCCCCATCCCTGAACTCCAGGATCTATTTGGTGACCTCCCTCTGTTTGCAGTGGCCATGGAGTCAGAAATGGATCGGGAGTCTGACACTGGCCCACAACTAGGTCACACTCTTCCAGTAGGAACAACTGCAAAGCCAAGTGGGGAACAAGCAGCCAAAATCCACCTGAGACATCTCTGAAGGTCAGAGCGTGCTGGGTAAGAAGGACACAAGCTGATGCTGAAGTCCCACCAATGCTGCCTCTGGAGAAACCAGCACTGACTTTGACCCCACAGTGACCACACTGCAGAGCAGACCTGACTGCCCTCAAGTCCGAGCCCCGTTCTGACACAGGGAGGGGAGAAAAGATGTGACAAAATGCACATGGATGTCACTAGTGGCATCATCAAGCTGTCTTTCAAGCCGCAGACCTCACAAGTTGGTTTCCACGGATCACTGCTAGGATTCATGGAAGATGAGTAATTAGAGGAAGCTTACTGATGGCAAGCTTTGAGTTACGTTACGTCGGAAGTGGTGACAACACTACCCTAGATGACAAGCTGCAGCTTCTCTGAGCTTTGCAATGCCTTGCGTGGGGGTGGACAGGTGACACTCCTCCTCATCCCACTTACATATCAAGTTATCTGCACTCCTTCCTCATTTACCTCTGGTAAATGCTTCCAAGCAGCCTTCCTATGTAATCACCTCTAAAACAGTCACTTGCCTTACTTCATAACTCTTCAAGATTAAAAAAAATAATAATTAAAAATGCAACAGAAAAAAAGCATCTTTCCCCTTTTTACTGTTCTCCATCCCTTCTTTTATTTCTTCGGGGTTCTCAGCACTTGCACACAGAACTAACTGAAAGTCTGTCCAAGCAGATCGAGCCCATTTTCCCTTAACTTCTTCAGCCACTGCTAAGTCACTGCTGCGTTTTCGCAGCAAACCACTCCTGTCACCTCTCAGGGCTCCATTCTACACACATCACTGGCAACTACCTCTGTCCCATTAACAAAATGCAGAGCCTTTTCCCAGAGAGCTGCTTTCCCTACAGAGTTTTGATTGCTGGGAGTTGCCTTTATCAATATTCAGAAATTCTCCACTGCCCATCTTCATCCCACAACTGCACCTATCAAGCTGGGCAGCTGTGCCATTTATCAGCAGCTCCCCTCTGCTGCAACAATCTTCAGCTCGCCAGTGGGGTTTCTATGACCAAGACATGTGCAGAAAACCTTGAAAGCCTGAGCCAAGCAAATTGCTTCAGTGCTCGGTGATGACAGTGTGCCAGTGCTAATTAATTCCCTGCCAATCCATTTATCAGGAACACTCAGTTGTGCGCTCATCTTTCAATTCCTTTCTGTGTTTCCAGTGCCCCACTCTGCCTTCCTCCACTGCTGAAATGTCAGAGTGGTCCCTTCTCTTCCCACATGTAGCTTAAAGAGGTGACAACAGCTCTAGGAAACAATGTAATATAAGCCATAATTAAAATGCAGCTGTAAAAAGAGTGAGACAGCACAGCATAAGCATTAAGATGATTTAGGTCCATCCTGGAGCATCTTTGTTGTTGCTCAACATGGAAACGTTGAGCCAGTGCCTATCTGGAACAGCAGCTGGAACAGTGTGATGCTGGAAAGTTACGTTCCTTCTCCTCCCTTTGTCAGGAAGGTTGGAGAAGTAAAACTGGATCCAAGAACTTGTTCTTTCACAGTCTGACAATGATAGGACAAGGGAGAATGGCTTTAAACTAAAAGAGGGGAGACCAAGCTTAGATGTTAGGAAGAAATTTTTTACTCAGAGGGCGGTAAGGTGTTGGAACAAGTTGCCTGGAGAGGTTGTGGATGCTCCATCTCTGGATGAATTCAAGACCAGGTTGGGTGGGATCCTGGGCAGCCTGATCTGGTGGCTGGTCACCCCACCCATAGCAGGGGGGTTGGAACTAGATGATCTTCAAGTTCCCCTCCAACCTAAGCCATTCTACGATTCTTCTCAGTTAGCACTCATCTGCCACCAGCTTTTTGGCAGGATGGTCCCTCTCATTGCCTTCCTTGAGCTCCCTCCAGCCAGCAGACAGGCTCCTCCAGGAACCCAGAGCAGCCCAGAGCAGAATCACCCACGTGCCAGCCCCAACCACGCAGCAGGGGCAGCTGATTGGAAGAGGAAATGTGTTTTTAAAGGAGAAGTTTTTTGCTGCTTCTCAGGATCTGGCTTCTGTGTAGAATGACACACAAAGAAACTCTTGCAACATGTACAGCGAGGAATTCGGATTAGAAAAGTACAGATAAGTGGAGACAGCTCTGAACCAAGCTGGAAAACCTGCAGATCCTCAAGTGCATGTCATGAGATGAGAGCAATAGGCTTGTACTAGGAGCTAGGGGAAAAAATAAAACAAACCACCACCCTCAAGGAACTGCTGAACTCTGTTTAAACTTTTTATTTGACGTAGATAATCTACATGATTTTAACACTTGACTTCTGAGGAGGGAGGGGAATTGAACAACTGCCAGCATAGCAAATGAACTCGTATAAGAAAAGGCAGAATCTGGATTAACTGACCCTGAATGGAAAAAAGGAAGTGGAGTATTTTAAAGGGGTGAATTCAACTCAAAAATATCAAACCTAAGAAGAGCCAAAAGCTCTCCTCTTACATCCTTACTACTATTATGCCTCTTAGTTCTATTTTCAGTACTTCTCATTCACATCACACGAGTATACAAAACGATGGCAATGCACTTTAATAATCTTAAATCTCAGAGGTGTTGAGAGCTGCTGAAAAAGTCCACAGCTCTATGTCTGAGCAGCAGAAGCTCTTGATGGAGATCTGGGAACGCTCCTCTACAGGCTGTTCCCTGCTGCCAACCCGAAGAACAGAGATCAGGGATTACAACTTATCAGACTGAGACCAACTTGCATTTGATTTACTGAGTGATGCTTTCCAGTGCTTCTCAACAAGTTCATCTCCTCCTGGCTTGTACACAGCCAAACACTGCTGCACCCAAAGGGCCTTTGTCATTCTGTGCAGAAGATGGAAAGCAGCATGCCAAGGTTGCACAGAATACAGTGGTGCTGAGCAGGGTCACTGCACAGGGGGCAAATATTCACTGACCCAAGCAGCACAGCTAGGAAAGATGAATAAAACAGGAAAATACGGGGCAGTTTACTAAAGGTTTAGTTCATGACTCAACAGTCTAAAGTTTGCCCAAGAAAGGCTGGCAACCTGAAACTGATGTAAAAATAGTGTCTTTTTTTTTTTTTTTTCCTTAACAAAACCAGAGCCAATCAAAACCACGTAACAAATCCACTGAACTTCAGGTTGTTGCTGTGTTGCGTTGCAACATTTTGAAACTTCCCAGAACAACGCTTTTGTCTGCAGGACAGAGCCATTTGCGCAAGGCAGATACGTACGGCTGCTGGGAGCGAGCTCCATGCACACAGAGCTGCAGAGGTCATTGCTCCTTGGCAGGCAGGAGCAATGTGCTACATGTGTGTGCGTATACAGAGCAAAATGTATGCGTTTATTTATTAAATTGTACCAGCAAACCCTTCAACAAGAGAAAGTTGTGGCTGCAAACTTGTTAAAGCAAGGAAACAGAAAAAGTACGCCGTGCAGCTCTTCAGGGAAGAGGGCATGGAGGATGGGGAGTTCTGCGGACTGGAATTTTCCTGGCCCTGATGACTTTATGGTGGAGACAGGTGAAGCGAAACCTGAGAAGGGTAACTTTAGCCAGAGAGAGTGAGATAGAAATAAACAATATTATTCCTGGAAAGAAGGGGTAGTAGCTGTCCCTCTGCCAAAGTGCACTCCAGTCCAGAGCCTATTAGAGGCAGATTCCTTCCTGCGCTCCACCTCCCAGTGCCAGGGCAACGGTCCCAGGTTTTGACGTCAAAGCTGCCTTTTGTTTGTTGCACAGACCTTCCCTTCGCAGGCCGAGCAGACTGCGGCGTGGAAGCAGCAAGGCAGAGGGCTCTGCTGTGCCCAGAGCTGCACTCACCACAAGCCTCCAAGGAAGGCCCTCTCCCCGCAGTACCAATTCCAGCCCTTCCAGTGGAAAGAAAATAGAGTTCAATATATCTAAACTGTTTTATGCCTAAATTGCCCTCTCACTAACCTTCCCATCA
Source organism: Numida meleagris (assembly GCF_002078875.1). Classification (NCBI taxonomy): domain Eukaryota; kingdom Metazoa; phylum Chordata; class Aves; order Galliformes; family Numididae; genus Numida; species Numida meleagris. The sequence goes on along the minus strand of NC_034419.1, from coordinate 1,695,466 downwards.
ACTTGTACTGTGTTTTATCTTTTGTGGTTTTATCTTGCATTATTTAGATAGCAAGATCTGCCGAGCGAAGACTCTTTCCATACACATGAGACAAGACTGTACATCTGCTTTGGAACTAACAGGTATATTTGGAGAAAATCCTCAGAGAGACAGGAAGAAAATCTCCCAGCACTCAAGACAGTGCTCAGATGCACAGGATTTCAGAATGGCAAGAAGAACGAGGCCAGGTGTCATTAGGAAATGTCTGCCCCTCTGAACCTGCTACAGCCAAACTGGTGGCTTCCCCAGGTTAGCAGAGAGATCACAATGCTTTGGGCATGTACAACCATTCTGTGGCTTTCCCAGACACAGGCTGCCCTGGAACACAGTGGAGAGAGAGCAGGCACTGCCAGGGCAGGTTTCTCCTGCTAAAGAGGCTATTAAGGATGCAGCCGGAACAGTTGCCGTAAGATTATGACACCTCTAATATAAATCAATACTCTATTATATCCCATAGATTCTTTGTTTAAAGGCCAAAGAATTCAGGTAAATGAATAGAGGTCAAGAAGAAATGGAAAAACACAGTCATATAATACACAAAAGAAAAAACAGGGCTGGTAATCAGCTGCCGCGTGTTTCCGAGAGTGGATGCCAGCCTTCTCACATGCTCAGCGTTAAGATCTGACCACCTTCACAATGCTTCTCTCTGACAGCAGCAAACCTGACACTTGCTAAGCTGTTCCCCGGTGGGGCCCTCCTGTTCCCCCGCTGCCCAGACTGCTGGGCCCACCTCCCTCGGTTCCATCAGTCCAAGGCCCTTCCACACATGGCTGGGCTGCAGGTTCTCCTTTTCTTCCCTTTTGAAAGCTTAAAGCTGGGGACCATCCATATCTTCCCTGTTTTCAGGATTCTCAAACTAGTGCTTAATCTCATTACTTTTGCATGAGTACTGCCACTGGCTTCATGTGTCTGTAACAGAGTGCAAAACAGGGCTGTTATCTGCTAGGTGAGGCACAGGGCCATGGCTGCTGGGATGCAGCATTCCTGGGCTATTAGTAGTAACGAGATGAGCAGCGTATGCTTCTGCTAGCGGAAAAGAAATATGAAAAAAGACCTTTCCATCATCCTTTTCATCATTTTCTGTCAGAGGGACAGAAAACTCAAGACTCGAGGTGCTTCATTCCTAGTAAAGCATTAATTTTTGAAGCAGAGAAAGCAAGCTACCTGCATCCCAGCAAAGCCTGCTCTCCCTACATCACGTCTGTCCTGCACAGAAAGCCACATTTCCCAAAGAGCCAGCCTGTGTCCAGTCCCTGGGACACCCTATCCAAGCCCAGCCAACCCAATGCTGCATGGCACAGCTGCGAGGGGGAGGCTCAGTGAGGCCCACGGAGCCACACTCCCTCTGCCTTTCAGCCAGACTCCAAGCACACATGCACAGAACCGTGTGTCGTGTTTCAGCTCTTGGAAGCTCCTCGTAGTGCTTCCAGGAAGTCCCACTGAACACCAGGGAGAGGCCTGCTCCCTTTTGCTGGCCCTCTGGTGAGCAGGGCGGGTGATTTGTTGAGTGCAGGCCCAGGGGTGATGCCTGGTGCTGCGACAGGGCCCTGCCAGCTGCTGTGCCAAGCTGGGCCCTGCATGCAAGTGTGACGCCAGGCCGGGCTGCGGCTCTCTGGCAGCGTGCCCCAGAAACACGCACTGCCTGTGGGGTCACTGGGGAGATACACAGGACTTCATATGGCCTCATGCAGACACTTCTAATATAAAGGCTTGAAAGAATTGAGCCTCAGGGATGACTAGCAATGTGAAGTTAATTTATGTCACACAGCGCTGTCTAAAATCAGGCGGTGATGCAGGAAAACTACGTCCCGGTATTGAAGAGACAGCTATTCCAGTAACTCAGCAGGGCCCACCTGCTTCATCCAGGTGAGTGGCACAGGTCTCATCTCAATGTGCTGAACCCTGCGCCACGTCTCTGGAATCAATAGGCTGAAAGGGGTGTCAGGGCAGAGTGGCTGCGGGGGCTGCTTTGGGCCCTTAGGCTGCTGAGTCTGGAGGAAGTCATCCTTTCCAGGCTCTCCCTTGTCACTACAAGGGCTGGGAATCATCTTTTCTGAAAAAGAAAATTATAGACTTTTATCTCCCAATGGGAGAGAATGATCAAGGCAGAGGCTCAAATAAAACACAGTAGGAACCTGCAGGGAGGCAGAAACAGTTCTCAAGACCACGATGGCCACCGAAAGATCTGCCTTCAGCAGGCAGCTGGCTGCAGGGCAGGAGCCGTGCTGTGCCCACTTACACTCTCCCAGCTCCCACCCGTGCTCTGCATCCCACACTTGGACAGCACAGGAGCAGGCCATGTGTCACCCAGGGGCCCCACTCGTGTCACTTCATTTGTAGACATGGGGGGAGTATTTCTCACACCACACCAAATGGTCACGTAGCCAAATAAAACTCCCACCCTTCCCAGAACTGAGCAGCTCCTGTGTGTCCAGCTGCTGTGACACCCACCACACCCATCCCAAAACAGGACAGGAGGGACTGAGCGCAGGCAGCTCAGGGCTGCCTTGACTGCTCCATCTCTGTCTCATTTATTTTTGCTCGAGATGTTGCCGTAGAGAAGTAAGGAAACAGAAGTCCTGGGAGGAAGTGAGTCAGGAAACCTGCAGCCATCGCAGGGGAAGTGTGAGTCAGAGCGCACGGTGCTTGCAGCTCCCCAGAGCCCTGGAGGAGGTGATAAGATTGTGCAATCCCCAAGATAGCTTGCTGCACATCCTAATTCTGCTGATCCTCCCAGGGGAGGGGTGCCTCTGCTGAGTACTGTACATTAGCTGATTTCTTAGAATAAAGTGTGACAGCTCCCTGTGAGCTCAGCATGTGGGAGGGGGGATGCTGGGCTGCCTGCCCGAGCTGACAGAGTGAGGAGCTACAGAAGCACCGAGCTTATCGAGAGCACAGCAAGGACCTGGCAGAAAACTCTTGTTTAGTCTATTTGTTCTTCTTTTGGAGAGAGTCGGGACCGCAGTGTTTGAAAACCACAGAGGAGCCAGCTAAAAAGCAGAGAGGAGGGAATTTGAGAAGGAAAGGAGGGCAAAGGTGGTGGTGATAGGAAGGGAAGAGGCGGTGCGCGGTCAGGTGGGCTGGTCAGGGGCAGATGGAGGTAAGCAACAGTGGGGCAAAGAAGCCCGGTCAAGCAAGGGAAGCCTGAAAAAAGAGCAAGGTGAGGAGAGAGACAATGGAGAGAAGATCACAGGGAGAGTCACTTCAGAGTGATGAGGAAGGTACAGAAAAATCAAAATGCTGCAGGATCTGAGAGAGCAGAGAAACACAAGCAGTACTGTGCTGAGGGAAAGAGGCAGCCCTCCGTTCTGAGTTCTCAGTACCCACCGGAGCCAAAGTGTTCATACTGGGGTCTCCATTCATTGGCATAAGGGCCACTACTGAAAAACACACGGAGCCCTAGAGCAGGCAGCTGGAACATGGCAACACAGCCCTCTGTGAGCCATCCAGGACCGGCTCCCTACCAGGAACGCAGGCCGAAGCAGCGCCAGCGCTCACACCGCCTCCCACCAGCACCTGGGCAGTGCCCAGCACTTTGCCTGTGTCCATACAGCAGCTGGGGCAAAAGCACCTCAGGATACTTCTGGAAATTTCTACTGCACAAAACACGTATGCTGGCTGGGCTTCCATGGCTCCCGCCTGCTGCTCCCTGGAGACAGAACCATGCCTACTACATTGCTCCTGAACATATGCTGTAGCTGCTCATGATGAACTGAGAAGGAGGCATTCACTGTCCCAAGATGGACAGGACTGGCATGCACACATACTGGAAGCATGCATGGCTCTTCAAAAAATCCTGCTGCACAGTCAGGAGGGGTCCCGGCCCAACTGCTCAGTGTCAAAAGCCACCAAGCTACCAAAGAACAAGGCATGAGTTAGGGAAATGCAGGCCTCTTTCTACAGAAAATGCACTCTTAAGAAGGGACTGCTCTGCTCTTCTCAGAAAAGCTTCACACTTGAACACAGAGGGTTTGTCTGTTTGAAGAATAATGAAACTGTATTTCAAGCACTGTTTCAGAGTCCTGAGTGTGCACACTACAAATACCACACCACCTTTCAGCTGCAAATCTGTCACACTGCTGGTTTGGGTTACGAGCCCGAAGTGACCGCACCATCCATTTCTGACTTCTACCCCCAACTGCAGTGCAGCAAAGGTGCTGGCTGAGACTCAGAAGCCCCAAAGTCTGTTTGCATTTCTGCCTCGACCTGCTGGCTATTCTGGGACAAACCACTGCATGTCCCCAGGCTCCTGGTCTCTCTTCTCCCTGTGCCTGCCTCCCTGGTATTGGATGCAAGGCTTCTGGGTGTGGGCTGCTGGACAGTATATGCCTGTAATGTTAAATGCATCCCAGACCGCAAAATGCTAAATGGCTCTGTAATGGAAATAATAATGAGTACTTTTAGTTTCGTGGCTGGTATTTCTAGGACAAATGTCACAGCTCATGTGACCTAATGTCCTAGGTCCCCAAGCCTAGGAAGAACTGCGTGCTGGGGAGCAGGCAGCCTGATCCTGATGCTTCTAGTGATAGCAGCAACATTTTTATCATAAAAACCCAAATAAAGGAAAGTTCTTATTCTTCAGCTGTGAAAACTCAAGGCTTTTGGAAAACCAATTAGCAGGAAAGCTTTGCCAGATTTTGTGACGGTTATCACAGGCACAATGAGACCATATACTGCACCTCCTTACTTTGCTGCAATCAGTCTGTTACTTAGAAATAGGACAATGATATTATGTTCCTCTGTGTGTTTATCTGTAAGGCCACAGTGCAAGGGCAGAAGCTTGGTATCATGCTTTGTAAGCATGAGTTAGTCATTCTGCCCCCTGTAAGCACTCTCCCATCTTCTGGGCTTGGTACAAGGCCAAGGCTGTGTCCAGCAGGGCTTTTGTTTCAACAATGTTCTGTGAGCCTGACTCAGCTGCTGACAGCTCCTCACCGCACAGGATGCCTGCACTCTTTTGCAGTGGCTCTGGTTTTGCCTTTGAACCTGTGCTAATAGCAAAGCATTAGGTGGAAGAGTATTTTTCTAGTTACTGTTTTTCAAGATGCTGCTTGGCCTAGATCAATTCCAAGAACTGAGGCAGTCAAAAAAAAAACTTTTACAGGCTCGTCAGCAGCACGAACATCACTGCTCTGGCAACTTCCCACGCTGCAGCAAGAATTTGCACAAACCAAAATGAGACCACACGCAAGAGAAGGGCTGAGCAGCGCTAGCAGAGAACCGCGAGTGGCAGCACCTTCAGCACCGCTGAACACAGCTGAGGTGGCAGGCAGCCTCTGGCACCACGCCGCTACGCTTCTGCAGAAAACATGCTGGAGTCAGAAAACCTCCCTGCTGTTGTTCATCCAGGCAAGCAAGCAAGTTACAGTGCTCCCATGGAAGAGAGAGAGGGAAGGCAGGGAGTGTCATTCGCTCAGCTCCCTCCCAAGAGGGCACACTCTTGGACAGGACTTGCACACTGCTGCCTCTTTGCTGCAGTCTGGAGTTGTGCAGCAGTGAACTCCTTCGGGGGCAGGATGGGGGGAAAGCATGGGCTTGTAAGATCCTAGTGCTTCAGCCTTTCTTCCTTCACCTTCTGTGCCCAGAGAATCACTATTTCCACAAACTATGGTTAGGCACAAAAACCGTCTTATCAAGCCAGGTCATCGTGTGCAGCAACCAGTGGCAGCTTACAAACAGCAAACTTGACATCCCGGGTTTCCCAAGCCCCACTCATTCTCTCCTCCTTTGTGTGCACCTCTACAGATGCCTCTGCTGTCATTCACAATGGGTTTCACTTCTTTCCTGGATGAACGTACTGAGCAGCTGAAATAGGGAAGCAGACCTCCTCCAAACTGGACTGCAAATGTAAAACCTCCAGCCTGACCAAATGCAGCCTGATGACCCATGTCAAGTGGAAATTTAAGTCAATTTGAGGCACAGAAGGAAAGAAAAGGATTTTCTTTCTCTCTTGAATAGGGAAAGCCAAAAACATCACAGCAGAAAGACCTCTCGACTGCTCTTTGGCTAACTGCATCCATGGAAATAGCAACAACAAGATCTACACCTGTTACATTCTGGTCACTTTAAGCTGTTTTCTGGGTCCCATCAGAGCCACCGCAGCCATCAGACTCATAACATTTGGCACTGGGTCTATGGCTGAGACAGTCACAGCTGTGAAGTAACAGCTTTGAGTCAGCCTGATGAAAGCAGCAAATGAGCCAGTGTGTTTCCAGTGACCCAGTGATAGTTGGTGTTCCCAGAGAGCGCTGCCTGGGGACCCCTCGCTGTCACTGCATCCTATGCTACACTAAGGCACCAGAGAACAGTGCTCGGTCCCAATCACATAGCAAGAACCAGAAGCCAAACAGGATTATTAACTGCAAGCTCCTCCTCCTATCCATAAAACAAACACAGACCCCCATGTAAATGATTTCATTTAATGGAAGGGACTTTGCCCTATGGCTCATGGAGTCTTCATGTGTCACTAGAAGCACACGCTGACAAGTATTTTGTGCACCAGCACAATGCTGCAATTACCCTCTCATGGCATACTTTAATCAGGATGATTTTGGGGGAGCCTGTGGCTGGGTATTTCCTGGAATACCAAAAGGCACCTCCCTTAGCATGGGCAGGAGGCGGCCGCCGGCACAGTCAGCTGGCTGAAAAGCTGCTGCTGCTTCAGTTCTGCAAGGCAGGACTAAAGAACAGAAGGTGGTCCCAGCATAAATCTATTGAACCTGGGTTACATCGAGGGTACTGTGCCACATCACCTGCCAGACTGGCTTCCAAACACCTGGCTGCAATGAATGGAGGTGGCCTTTGTTCCCTTCCAAAAGATCACAGCTAAAGCATATGCGGCTTCTTCTGGAGCAGTGAGGGTTAACTCAGGCGAGCAAACAAGGGCTGAAGATCAGCTCATCTTTTCCATTCAGACAGATCCTGCTACAGAAAATGCTGGTTTCTCGATGCTCGGTGTCTCAGTGACTTCCAGGAACAGTGAGCTAAACACAGCTACTCTTCCCAGCACCAGCTGAGGGGGCGGCAGGGGATGGAACACAGCCTTGTTCTTGGAAGGCAGGAAAAAATAAGGCTCTGGCAGAGCTGAGCAAGCTCGCCTCTCCCTCCTCCCCTCCCCAATAGCCTCTTTCAGCATCTCTAATTCCTCAGGGTACAGCTGCGTTGGTTTTTCCTTTTATCAAATAAACGTAACAGCAATGCATGAAAACTGCAGGCAATTTTCAAGTAGAGAGAGGTTAAGTAAATCAAATAAATAAATGATAAGCTCATCTTCACGAGCTCAGATGTGCCCCATGATTTTGCTCAGTTTAGTGCATGACCTACTGTACTTCCTAACATTTTTGCTAGATAAACACAGAAAGCTACAGAACCATCCAGTCCATGGAAACTATTTTTGGCTACTTTATCTTCATGCAATATGAATTCCAAGGGCTGATTGGATACTTGGACCTCTCCCAGCCTGGCTGACTGTGAAGGGAGCAGACAGTCATCTCACTGCTATTCTTCCATGGAAACAAACATCTTTTAGAGATGACAAGCATCTGGCTTGTAGGTGCAGCACTCTGAATGAGATTCAGGGAACCAGAGCAGCCACCAGCTGCGAGGAATGCAAGGACAGCCTCAAGGTACACACAAAAAAAAAGGAAAACAGGATTCAGTCAGAGCTGGCTTCATGGTTCCCCACAAGCTGCTCTTGAAATGCAAGGCAGCAGCGCTGAGCGGGGAACAGAGGGAGAAAGCCTGCTGCAAACCTTGCAGTCAGCAGCAAAGCTGGATGAGAATTTGCACCATCTTTCATCCAGATGAAAAACCAATGCAAGCCCACATGTGCCGTGGTGGTGGGCCCCATGCTGGGTGCAGCTTGGCCAGCGGGCAGAGGACAGAAGGGTCATGCCACAGCTCAGCCCTACCCGTGGTCGCCCCAGGCCAGGGCCATGGCTTGCTGCCACTAAGGCACTGCAGGAGAAGCTGTTCTCTGAGATATGTGGCTGTGCCACAGATAAGACTTGCCTCCAGCACAATCAGTCTCTCACCTATTACAAGTGTTACATACACTTAAAATGCTGTGGCTTACTGTTTTTTTTTTTGGTGCTTTTTTCTTTTCCCCACCTGCTGAACAGAAAAAAAATGTAGTTCCGCATGATTATACAGGAGTCTGAAGTTCCCTCAATGCCAAGGCTGCAGGCACATGCTTAGAAGACAAGCAGACTTCCTCATTATCTTCTGTGGATTTCAGGATTACAAAAAAAAAAAAAACAACAAACAGACAAGCACAAACATTAGGAATAGCACAGAATGCAATGCAGAGTCTGCAGCAAACTACAAGACCAGCTTTCAGGCTTCGAACCCCTTCCACTTGCTGATCTCTAGGTTCTCAGACACCAGCTGTGAGACCGAAGCACTCTGCTGTCCCTCTGAGATTTCTAAACCTGCCAGCACAAAGTGCCATTTGTCTTTGGTGCCTTCAACCAGGAGCAAGAAGCCAAGAGTTGGGCACTGCACTCATTTTTAGCTGTATGAAACAGCTACTCGCCCATAAATCAACATAGACGTGCTGATTTACATTATGTGAGAAACTGGCTCGTTAGCTCTAATTAAACTGAGGCCCAAGCCACACCGTTTAAATTTGAACAAGGCTTTTGAACACCCTGTTCAGCCCAGGAACTGGGATTTGCTCTGTGCTTTCCTATATTTAGCATACAGTAATGTAACTGAAGCAACCAAATTAGACTCGCAAATAGACCGGTTTCTCAGTACTTAATCAAGGACCTTTTCCCAGAACTGCAGAGGGCTGAAATTAAAAGAAAGGAATGCGTGGTAATCAGCCCAGAAGGACAGAAGGAAACCACCATGAGTTTGAAGTCCAAACACGCACTCTGGCCAACTGAATGTACTGTTGTTTGAATTCAGTGTGGCCACAGAGAGACTCAGCCCAGGGATCGCACACAACACTCCATAGGGCGCAGCCCACGTACAAGGAATTACTGAGGAACTGCAGCTCTGGAGATCTGTAAATCACTGTGCTGCAAGAATGCCCCCGGCTCCCGTCTTCCATGGATGGGGAAATGACAGGTCACAGCCCTGTTTCTGTCCATGACTTTGGTGAGCAACAGCAGGTAAAGAAGGGAGTGACCGAAAGACAGATCCAGCATCCAGTCTGCAAAATGCATATGATGGGCAACGCCCAGAGTGCAACAGCACCAAACAGCAAAGCAAGAAGAGGAGGCAGGAGCCCACAGCACTGCTTTCCTTCAAGTTCATTTCTGGTGGGTCTCACAAGATAAATGAGAGGTCTCCATTTTCTGTCCTCTCCTTATCTTAGAATCATTTGAGTTGGAAGGGATCTTTAATGGCCATCTAGCAACAAAAAGGGACACCGACAACTCAATCAAGTGCTTAGAGCCTCATCCAGTCTGACCTTGAGTGTCCCCAGGGATGGGGCTTCCACCTCCCCTTTGGGCAACCTGTGCCAGTACTTCACTACCCTTATTGTAAAGAACTTTTTCATTATATCCAATCTAAATGCCTCCTCTTCAGTTCGAAACCATTTCCCCTTGACCTGTCACAACAGACCCAGCTAAAGAGTCTGTCCCCTTCTTTCCTGTAGCTCCCCTTTAGATACTGACAGGCTGCTCTCATGTCTCCACACAGCGTTCTCTTCTCCATGCTGCAGAGCCCCAGCTCTCAGCCTGCCCTCGCAGGGAGGTGTTCCACCCCTTGGGTCATTTTCATGGCCCTCCTCTGGACACGCTCCAAGAGATCCATGTCTCTCCTGTGCTGAGGACTCCACATCTGGACACAGCACTCCAGGTGAGGTGTCACAGCGCAGAGCAGAGGAGCAGGATCCCCTCCCTGCCCTGCTGGCTGCTCTGCTTTCGGTGCAGCCCAGGACACAGTTGGCTTGCTGGGCTGCGAGGGCACAGTGCTGGCTCATGTCCAGCTGCCATCCAGCAGCACCCCCAAGTCCATTTTGGCATGGCTGTGCTCCATCCTTTCATCCCCCAGCTTGTACTGACAGTGGGGACTGCCATGATAAAAAAAAAAATCTTCTTAAGCTACTTTTTAAATCTATTTTTCACTGTAAGGATGAATAGAAAGTTAAAAAAAAAAGTTATCTGTCACCAGTTTTCATATTACTACTAGGAAAATCCCCTTTCCTCATTCTAACCAAAGAACTGCCAGAGGAATACGACAAAGAAAATATTCTGTAGGCAGAAATAGACATTTAAGAAGTGTTGTAATACTTCAGAAGCTGCCAAAGCTTGCAGCTGACGGTGAATGAATGCAAGCTTCGTTTCTATGTATTTCTACAATGTCAGCACCACAAACCTCGCAGTGTCAGTCAGGACCCTGCACAGACACTGATGAAGTGCTAAGTTGGAGGAAGGCCGTCTAAAATTCATCTTGGAGCTGCACTTCCTAGCTTTGGCAATCTCTTGGAGAGGTCAGCCGTACATTCACACCTCTCCTGCTCACACCTCACAGCGAACAGCCTGTCATGCACAGAGCAGGGCCCTGGGAACGTCCTCCTAATGGCTTTTGCCAAAGAAGTCTTCAAGTTGAGTTTACTTCCCACATTGACTCCTCTTGGCAAGTTTCTCCTGCATTATGTGGGATCTCCACCAGAGCAGGACAGGCAAGGCAAAACCCTGAGCCCCTCAGTGCTTTCACACATTGCGTTCTCATCCCCGGCTAGTGCGGGCAGCAGTAGGTGAAGAGAGGACAGGGAAGGGGGGAAAATAAAGGGAGAAATAGGATATGGGCACCAGCTAACAGCAGCATAAGGCAGCTGCTGTGACTGCAATTCACCCCGAAGAGAGGCAGCTGGGAGGGAAGGGACAGCTGGCTCCTCCCGCAGCGCTGTGCTCCGAATTTGGAATTACTCACTCTGTGCTCCTGGTATTTAGAATCGATTATAAAAGGAAAGTATGTCCTGTTTGGTGCAGAACCTTCTCAATGCGGTTCTACAAAACATTATGGCATAATAAAGCTGCCATTAATATTAATAACTCCATTTTGAATCCCATTTCTATCTCCATTTCCTCCAATAATCTAATAATGAATATTGCTTTCACATCATTATTCAAGATACCAGCCTGACAGCAGGAAAAAAACATACTGGGCCCAGTATCTTATTCATAGCAAACAGTGACTAATAATAATGCTAATGGCAAAGAGCAAAGACTGCAGAAACCTTGAAGTCAGCCTAACAACCCAGAAGCCTCTCTGAGATTCACAGATAGGAGTATTTCCTAGAAATAAAATGAGAAGAAACCATTTATTCTTAAATTATGAAACAGTCACTGGAGACATAAGTGCATTTGAAAAATACACGTCAAATGCAATTCAAGGAAATGCACAAGTGGCTCCAGTGTTTTAAGAAAAGCCAAGTTACCTTCCTATCAAGCCAATATTAACAAATGAAGCAGAATTACCACTTCTGCTGGTGTGGTGAGCCCTCTCAAGCCAAGGGCAGCAGGGCTGCCATGAAGGCAGGGCAGAGCTGTGAGACAGAGCTGGTGGAAGAGCTGGGGGCTGCACAGGACCGTAGGTGGTAAATATTTTCTGCCATGCAATTTAATGCTGCATCAGCATGAGAACTAACTGAATACCTCACCCTTGGCCTTGCCTTCTTCCCTCCCCAAAGGCACGCTGCTCCTTCCAGCAGGCTTCTCCCTGCTGCAGACGTTCCAGCAGTAAGGAGCTCCAGGGCTGGGAAGCATGAGCCAGCCCAGTGGTGCCCCAGTGGAGGCACAGCCAGCATGCAGTCTTTTCTCTACTTAATCTTCTAAATCCTCCTTACTTGGAGGAGGGTGCAAAGATGGGAGAACTCCCTCAGCTCGTAGGCACACTGCTTCTGGAGGACCCAAGCCCTACAGCTGAGTGATGTCACGGTGAGCGCAGAGGCTCGGCACCCAACGCACCATTTTTAGCAGGTAGGCAGGCTCAGTGCTGCACAGCCTCTGCATTCCCTTCCCTGTCGGTCACGAGGGGGATTAGCCCGAGCATTGTCATCACCATTCATAACATTTCCCAAGGAAATTAATTCCTAAGTACACAGGAGTTCAAGGTACGGGTGGGCAGAATATATAAGCAAACCAATGAGCTGGCACTTTCCCCTGGCAGTTAATCCAAAACCAACACTGCTTTGAGGGATGATGGCTTCAAACCTCAGCCAGCTCCCTTCCATCTCAAAGCTGCAGCACTTCACGGCCATTCTGGATGCAGAGCCTCCTACCAGCCTCAGAGGCTCCGACACAGCAGTTCCTACCACAGCAGCAGCATTGCTCTGTGCTGGAGCAGCCCTCAGAGACCCTAAGCCCATCAGGTGCACCAAGGGATCCTCCAGGTCAGGACTGGACCCTAAGCCTGTAGATACCCGGTGACCGGGGAAGAAGCCCTTCACTCTGAACTCTCCATATGATGGCTTTGCTCCAGCCATCCACTTTCCCTTTTGGCGTACCGAAGCCCAGTGTCCTACGTGTCCCAGCATTCAAAAGAGCCACTTGCAAACCACCTGTGTTCTTACTGTCTCTGCTGGGGCTCTCACCTGCGAGTTATCTGAACAAGCGCCTTCTGAAATACTTGTTCCTCATCACTGTTTTATAATACCTTTTCCTGGCGGACTAGTAATTTAAAAATTAATGCACTGTCCTCCTGTGATTCAAGTACATTATTCTGCTGCCGTCCAAACAGATCAGAAATACTTGCTAAATGCTTCTACTTATTTTCATCTTCATTAACAATGGCACCATTTCCATTTCAAAGAGGCCTTACACAATTTTCTGTTTCAAGCAGATTGTTTAAATTCTTTAATGTCCTTGAAGATAGCAGCCCAGGATGATTTTACATTTCCCTTTTTATTTCTAGTTTTCTGCACTTCATTTCTAATTTATATTAACTGCTATCCATTCTCCCTCCCCTTCCGCACTGCTTTTGCTTTTTTGCTCCTAATGCTGTCTTCACCACTGAACCATGATCGGCTTTTACGAAGACGCCTCTTTCCTGAGGGCACAATCACTGTTCTTTTCTCAACAATGCACCGTGTTCTTAAAGAATGCCTGATTCTAGCATTCATGTAACACACTCACCAAACTGCAGTCAAAAAGTCCTTTAGCCTTGGGTAAATTATGTTACACTACTAGCTGGAAAAATGTTCCTTCAGACCTTCTTTAATGAAGGTGACCATCATGAAGGTACCACCGGCTTCCAAACCAGCTCTGAAATCCTTCACTCCCAATGGAAAAAGAGTCAGACGAACAACAAAGCATAATGAACAGCTTTTTAGCTTCTAGGACCAGCGATGTCTCATGCCACCCTACAAGGAATTGCCTCTTTCACCATTCCATTAGGTGTTTGGTCAAATTGCTCCCTCCTGACACCTCAATGAACTTCCCTGGACAAAGCCAAAACCAGGCTGAGCCCCAACCGCAAGGGATTCCTGTGCCCAGCTGAAGTCAGACGTCTGGGCCCAGCAAACCAGGGCTGTCACAGATCTCACCGTGGGAACACTTCTGGCCCCAGCCCAAGTGCATTCTGCCTACACCTCTTGCTCCAGGCCTGTTCTTTTCAGAGGCACAAGGTATTCTCAGAAACCCAGATCCTCCTGCGTCACAGCAGGAAGTGATTTGTCATGGTTATTCCCTGAAGAACTTCATTTTCTGGTAGTGGAGAACAGTAGGAACAGGCAGAGAGAAAATGAGTTTGGAATCTCACTGGGTAAATTACTGGTTTGACATTTAAGTCTAGGTATTCAGAATTAACCACAAAAATAAGTTTAACTCAAAATTGCCCTCTTAATTTGCTTTGACAAAGGAGCAACGCTATGATCCAGGCAGTTCCTCACACACATCTGACAGTACCCAAGACTTCAAAGTGAAAAACAAACAAAAACTCATTATGCATAACCAAAGAAGACGTTCTTCCGAAGGCTTATCTTGAGCTGGGACATCGACTTCTTTGTTTTCCCCAGTCCTCTCTCTCCTATCTTCCCATTTTCGCACAAGAATTCCCAAAGGCAAGTCCTAAATAATACAGCAAAGATCACGGAATATGCCTAGGGCTCTCTGATGTCCTGGCTTCCTTACTTGGCTTCCAAATGGCAGGCCACACTCACAGGCAATCTAGGCAATAATATGGAACCATACAATTGTTTTTAACTGAATCAATAACTATTCTCAAGTGGCTTTGTGGGATTTTTTTCGTATGGTTGTTGCTTTTTCTTTTAAACTAACAATGAAAGTGGAGAAATAAGGCCATGTTTGGTGACACTGTAGTCTGACTCTAAACTATCAAAACCACAGCGCCCAGAGGTGGGACTTTCCCTGGTTGCTTTAATTCGCCACAGTTAAGTACAGCAGAAGATAAAGCATCCGATTCTCTCTGCGAGTAATTATGTACTGCAGAAGCTGTATTCATTCTCTCACAGAGCACACCCCACAGTATATAGACCCTTTATCTGTTAGGCTTCAGTTCAGATCTTCATGTTCTTTTGGCTTGCCATTTACCCTCCAGTTACTAAAACATTGCTTTTCTCTGGCTTGGTTGCCTTCGTTAGCAAAGGTAGCCTTACAAGGATGAAAAAGAAAATTGGGAACAATATTCCACTACTCTGTCCTTGGAAGTGGGACTGCTGAGCATCGTGCCCCGTGAGCAGCTTCAGGAAGATTAGATGAGGATTGCTTCATCACAGAAACAGCCGAGATGCTCATCCCATGGTACTGTGAAGCTGCAAAGTGTTTTTCTGAGGAGCCTGTGTTGCAGCAAACAGGTCTTCACTCAAGTACTTTCCTCAAGCCTGGTCACCTGTGCACCAGCAGCTGTTAAGAGACCACATTTCAGATGTAGATCACCTGAAAAGACCTGGTCTTGCCCTAGCAAAAAGGCAAGGGGACCTTCCTGTTTAAAATGCAATTGCTTTTCTGTATTTTCTGAAAATATTTAAATGCCCTCACTGAAATTGTCCTTAGCTTGGTTAAACACAAGCAAGCTATAAGAGCTGTTATAAGGTCTGCATTAGTGTCTGCCCACTGTTCTATTTCAATTCTGGAGTCAGCTCACCTGTATAGTCCTAATCAAGCTGCTGAAGAACAAAATGGCACTAGAAACAATAGAAAAAAAGGCAACACAGCTTAATTTATTTTGAAGTTTCTCATTCATCACCAGCTTTTCCATATACAAATGATAGTTCATCCAAACCTTGCCTATTTTGATACTCCATTAATTTTTTACTAACTCAGTGCAGTTTACAAAGAGTGTATTTCTGGCAGTCAGTGGTTAGTGCCTCTCAGCAATGGACCGATGTCCTGAGTTAATCTTACCTCAAAGGGTCTGTGTAAAATCCTCAGTGCTTTTTTTATATTATTATTATTATTATTATCAGGCAACATCCCTCCCCTGGATCCAGCCATTGCAGGGAAAGAAATGCCCTCCCAAAGAGCAGAGATCTTAATGTGTTTATGAGCACCTAAGCTGTGGTACTGAAGTCACTGAAGGAAGAACTGCCCCGGTCCTGGTGCAAACATCTCCATGAGCACAGGGAATGTTGATAGAGATGGGGTTCAGTAAATGCAAGGGTGAAGTGCAGGTCTTGACTCAGGACAGAGAGCAGGGGTCCCACTGGGGAGGGCTATGATAGCTTGAGGATTGCAAAAGCACATGACCAGAGGGTACACAGAAGAAACTGGAGGCACGCCTTCCTAAATGCATGAAGCAGCACATTTGCAGAGACCACTGTCTCTTGATCCACCCTTGACTCCAGCAATGATAACAATGACCGCTGCTCATGCCCATGGTTGCTATTGCTGCTGCCTGTGCAACATAAACCTGGGAACCCCTGGCATAGGTTGTAACCACAGGCTGAACTCCTCTTTGATACTACTTAAGCCAACGTGAGTTCTGAGAAAACATTGCTACATGTCTCCATGACGCACTGCTAAACACACAGCTCTTATTTTGTATTGCCTTCAGTTTAGCAGTGATTTCTGTGTATGGTCCCATATTCAGTGCTCTGCAGGAGAGTGACTTGGAGCTGGGTAACTTGGCAACACTAGTGTCCTTGGAGAAAGCTATATGCTTTTCTAGCCATATGTGAAACAACAGTACTCTACTCAGGGCTGTTTCTGGCTATCAGAAACCACTATACAACAAAAACACCATGAGGAATGCTTTTGTCATTTGGGTCTCAACCTCTCTTTCCTAGGATAAACAAGTAACTCTGTGCCAAAGCCTTAAAACAGCCAGCACCCCCAGCTCTGAGGCTCTGAAGACAGCCTGGGTTTAGCAGGCAACCACTACTTAGATCAGGTTAGCTGGCTGACACATTACCCAGGATGTTAAAAACTTGAAGGGCTGTTCTCACCACTGCTTTGACTCACCACAACATCACAAGGCATGTTCCCTTTCCCCTCACCTGCCAAGAGGTACTTACAGGTCACAGAGGTCTCCAGGAATACAATGCTACTGACAGCGACCAGGGGCTTCTGTGCTATTGCCCAGAGTGAAAACCAGTCTGTAGGGAGAACTTTTGCTGGATCCCTGACCCTTCATCCAGGGGAAAGGCAGCTGGCTTCAATGGCACGTTAGGCTCCCCTCTGTGCAGAGGGAACTTGGGCTTTGCAGTGTGCAAGCAGTCATGGAGGAGGTGGGGTGAACACGCCGGCGGCAATGGAAAGCCTCTCTGAGGAAACCAAGGAGCTTTTGCCCTTCTTTCTGGAGCACGTCATGTTCTCTTCTGAGAAACTGAGTCTGATGAGTTGTGCTGCATAGTATCCTTCTTAACCAAGCCTTCAGGAAGGAGAAGTCAGGGAAGAAAAAGCTGTTTATGAGAAAAGGTGGCTTTAATGGAAGCTTACTGAGCTGCAGCATGTAGCCTTTAGGAGATGTGATTATTTCTGCTCTAGCTGTACATCCGGCGTTCAGCAGAGATAGCAACAGTCCTCTCTTCTCTTGAAATTAGTTAATGTTAACTAAGTTTCAACCTGAAACGTCTAACTCCCAAGAGCAGGAAGACTCTTTACGGAACACTCACTAGCCAATCCTGAGAAGTTAGCTAAAGCCAGAAGGCCCATTTCTTCAGCTTGTCACACACCAATCCATCCTGGTCACATGGAGTTCTGCAGTCTCAAGAGTTGAAACTTCTTAACTTCTGTTCATGAGATATTTATGCCACTTTTACAAGCTACCTGAGACTGCCTGGCTATTACAGCCTGAATGTATAAACTGCATCCTCAAGTGAACGTGCTATCTCTTTTTTTTTTAACCTATACACACGCACACATAATTTGTTAAAGACTGCGAGCTTTTTGAGAATCAAGGGGAAACACATTCACTAAAAGATTCACTAAATGTAAATTGATTGTTTTCTCAGCAAAAATAATAATAACAATAACAATACTAAATAAAGAGCAATAATAAATACTCCCAGCCAATCTCATACATATGCCCAATTTTTTTTTTTTTTTGGAAGCAATTAGCTTTCACTTGGATTGTTTTTTTAGGATTTTTTTTTTTTTTTTTTTTTTTTTTTTTGCTGCTTGATGCTAACTGCTGTCTCCTCAGCCAGCTGAACACAATCAACAACTGCTGCTCAACAGAAGTTATACTATAGCACCAGTGTTTTGTAGAGCTTGCCGTGCTTTGCTGTAACCTCAAGTTCTCCTGTGCACAGACATATGCTTTGGAAGGAACAGCTGCATTTTATCCACATCTCTTTACTTCACTGTCATGCCAACAGGAAAAAAACTTGAAGGGAAGCGTGTTCACTAAACCCACTATAAAAAACACAGACACAGAACAAAGCAAGAGATAGCAGTCAATGCCAGACCCTTCAGCACACAGAGTAAGGGGATGAGAGAGCCCTGGGGATCCCCAGCTGCCTTCCCTGCACAACATCCCAGTATTTTTAGGGCACACCTTGGAGTTCCTTCCAGCAAGCCCCCGCTCAGGGCCAGGATGGAAGCAGGAGCTGTGCACCCATCGCATCAAACCAGAAACACTCAGCAACCAACCCCAGCCAGAGCTCACCCCAAGCCTTCAGCCAGCAAGCACCCCAAGGTTCTGCTGAGCCCAACAGAATAGAAAAGGCATTAAAGAGCATGACTGTAGAGTCGTTCTCACCCCAACACTGCATGTTTCACACTGTTATCACACGGCTCAGATTGCACAATGACATCCAAGCACAGGAGTGACTTACCTCAAGTGAGTTCACAGCCCCAGGATGAGACTACCCTGGCCCGCACACCACTGCGGCTCCCTTCACACCACCAAACTGTTTTAAAGAAAGCAAAAAATAGATCGTCCCATTCTTTGGGAATGTCTTCTTTCAGAAAAAAAAAAAATGATTCATATATTTTTTTTAACTAATTCTGCACAAGACTGATAAGCAGAACAGCAATCCCTGTGCAGCCTTTGTTTCTTACATTGACTCGGGTGGAAGCTGACACCCAACTGAACTTCTCAGAACAGGAACTTCCTCAGGGGTAAATGGTGAAAGTAAGGCACATCCAGCCTGGCTCTGACTTGCACCCGTGTCAGCACCCAGACTGCTCTCCTGGAGTACCCAGTGCCTCCCAGGTGCCTAGGCTTATATTCCACGTCTCCACCAAACTTCTTCTACTGTTTCGTCAAAGACCAGAGGCAAAGGTCTTGATCTACTTGTTCTGTTAATCAAGAGTTTAACATTCTTTCTGCTCCTTTCTCCATGGCAATTGCACGTATTTTCAGCAGTTCCGTGTTCACTGCCTGCTTCTGCATTTTTATAGAGCTCTTGACTGGCGGGTATGGATGACTGCATTGCAGCTTGCTGTATGGCGCAGGCAATGGACACTGCGCATTCTGAAAGCCAGGACAGCTTCTTGCTTCTTCCTCAAGGAGGGAGCAGTGAAGCACTTGCTCCTGGGTGAGGCAGCAGCTCCTATCCTTGCAGGAGCTCACAGGGAACCAGGACCTGGGGCCATCCCAAAGGTAAGATCCTGCTGTTGAAGCATGAAACAGAAAGCACGCCGCTTTTGGAACCAGCCTCTGGCTTGCGCTGTCCCCTTCAGTGTGGCCCTAAGAGGTCAAACTTCTTGAACAAAGTGAAGAGCGGTTCCCTCCTCCGCAGAGCTGGCACACCAAGACAAGCTATGTGCTTGCTGCCAGGTTCAGTAAGTGTTTTCTTCACCACAGCCCTGCTGCACGCCATGCCTCCTGGCCACCACAAAGGTTCTGTGCACAGCACGGCTTCCTGAGCCAGCGGAGGGTCATGCTGTCTGCTCTCGTGGAGGCTGATCAACCTCAAAAAGACAGCAGAAGTTTTCCCATCTTTACAAGTCCTACAAGCCTTGCTGTGCTCAGGTGCTTTGCCTTCCCTCGCTTCCCTGTTTAATCCTCACCCTACGGATGTGACCCTACTGCTCAAACAGAGCTCAGGTTGGCAAGCCAAGCCAAGCCAAGCCACAGGCTGCTTGCCTGCAGGTGTCTCTGGTGGCACAGAGCAGGGGCTGCTACACATGGACACGAGGGCAGGAAGGGCTCGGGCTGCAGGCAATCGCTTGCTGTGGAGGAGTTTCAGCTCTGTGCATCCCAAGGCCACAGAACACATTGCATCCTGCAGCATGGGAAGGTTCCTTCTTGGAAAATAGACACGATGTAAAGCCCTCCTGGTTTTATGTCTCAGTGCATCTTTCAAGCTATGAAAGTAAAACAACACCAGACCAAATGAGAATCGGGATGTTTTCACAAGTGATGGTAAATCACAGCACTGCTCACTTCACATAAGAATGAGTGCTCAAGTTTATAGGGCCACAATATTTAATTTCTACTAAGACGGGTAGTAAGGAGCTTAAAGGTCTTCATTTCATCACAGGTATCTGAGGTAATACTTGAAACCTGGGACTGCCCTTCTAAACAAAACATGCTTGCCTAAAAAGCCAGCAATGTTACTTAATGAGAAGAAGCTGCATGCATATATTGCCATTCCACTGCCACAGAATAGAACCTGGTAACCTTGCCATACAACCCTTGCACCTGTTTACTTTTGTCTGCAGGGACTACTCCTTCACCAAAGCTTTCACAGTGCCCATTTTCATGCCCTACTGTAAACTAGATTACTGTGAACCTCGTACAATTTTTTCTTATTTAAAAACTTGTACTTGAGCATATTATTTTTTCATATGCTCTCATCTTCTGCTTCTGTATCTCCTATGAGAAAGAATAAAAATGCTCATCTCAGCTGTCTAACAAACATAAAAACCCCCTGCAAGTCTGAACCAGGCTGAGGAACAGATACTATAGATATCTTTATACAGATAAACAGAGCGCCGAATGATTGAAGTTGCAACAACCATGTTACAGTTAAATGCAACACGAAATGCACTGCTCAGATTACAAATCAGCATTAATACACAATCAATTCAACTAGAAAGGGAAGACAATGTTACTGTGAAGAATGGCCTTTTTTAGTCAAAACCGATAGGAAATCAATGGTTTAACTTAGATTTAGTTTAACAGAAGGGGAAACGCTAGGAAAGGAAATATATTCATGTTTCAGAGAACTTCACAATTAACTGCAATGCTGAAAATGAATATTAAGCATAATTCTCCACTTCCTCCTTGCTTGCATGGGAACAAACAGTGCTTAAATTTGGAATAAATCAGTGCAAAGTTAATACAGCCCCATTTTGTCAGCACAAGTTTCAGCCTCATCAGCACTGTCGTACTAATTAGAACTGATCCGTTTGCATCTTCCTTGTGTCACTGTGCCTCTCTGCTACCCTGCCAGTGAGGGAAGGAGCTCAGAGCAGTGAAAAATTAATTCATACCCACATCGAGACACCTGTACTCTGCCAGAGAGTTTTGCGCTACTGCAAGCCAGGCCTGAGCCCAAACTATTCTGGGTGCTCCAGGCAGGAGCACAGAGCAGTGGCAGAACCCAACAGATTTTAGAAACAGAATACTTCCAAATAACTTGGTCATGTTTTTGACGTCACTTCAGAGAACAAAACATAGAACCCAAACTACTTGATACTAAGCCTAAACCTAGGCCATAGCGTGTTACAAATTCATCTCTTGGAGATCCTTCTGCTAACATCGCTGCAAAGGCCGTGAGCAGGATGTGAGCAGCCGCCTCCAAATGAGATGTCTGTCAACAGAGACAGAAGGTTAGAGACAAGCCTCCATGTGAGCCCGTGTGATCAAAGCAGGTGATCCTTCAAACCCTCTCTGCAGGGATTTTATCCCAGTGGGGCAGGCAGGCCATGAGTCACTTGCCATGAGTCACGATCCCATCAGCTCCTCCCAGCAGCATCAGGATTTCAGGTGGAAAACTACAGGTGTGTTGTGGATCAAGGTTGTGAAACTGTGTGTTGCGTTTCAGATGCTTCCTACAGGTGTCCATCTGAATGGGTCAAGCACGGTAAAGCTATAAAGCACTCTGGAAAAGTTCTTAAAATGAGAAGCACTACACCTTCATACTAACAGGTCAGAAGAGAAGCCCCTATCACCGTGATACAGTGTATTTGCAGCTAAACTTCACTTTCACACCTTCTCTTTCTCTGACCCCGTGAAATGAAAAGCGCATGTCTCACCACTTGCAGGAATAGTTTAGCATTGCTCCTCCTGGCCAGTGGCAGCACAGAAGAAAGAGACTGAAGAGGACAAGTAGCAGCAATATCAGTGTAGTTCCTGGTTTGTATGGGTCTTCTCAGGGCACTGCACGATGTTAGCCTCCTTCACGTGGATTCCCTCAACAAGGCCTGGCACTACTGCCTTGAATACAGAATTCTGCATCACATCAGCCTCCCCTTCTTCCTCTTCCCCAAATATTCAGCTACGTCTAAATTTAAACTTTGGGCAGCAGAATGCAGACACCCTTGCATTCAAATGTTAAAAAGAGGTAGCACTCTTCATAATCCTAGCTAGAGATGTGGACATTAAATGTTAAATCTACCTCAATAGCTGGCGAGGCATCACACTGTTCTACAAAGACTGTAGAAAACAGAACCTAGCCAGGGAAGGGGAAAGAGGGTAATCCCCACTTCCTGCAGACCTTCTTCCTCATTTTATTAATCTATCCTCTAACACAATCTGCCTCATCTGTTGCATCCACACAATGAAACCACAAGCAGTGGTTGAACATTTCTGAGCATGGGAGGCCTTCCACATCCAAACTGCCAAGGTTTGCTTGTTGGCGTACTCTATTTTGCACCAACTGTAATTTAGTTCAAGAACAGGCTCACAGCACTTGCTTCTGAACCAATTCACAGGGACACACCGCGTTCTGTCCTACCGCGCTCCCCATCCGCCTTACCAAAGGGTATTTATAAGTTCCTGGAACTG
Source organism: Numida meleagris (assembly GCF_002078875.1). Taxonomy (NCBI): domain Eukaryota; kingdom Metazoa; phylum Chordata; class Aves; order Galliformes; family Numididae; genus Numida; species Numida meleagris. Next base: position 1,673,110 of record NC_034419.1, on the reverse strand, counting down.
GATTGTCTTTCAGGGAAGGCCGCAAGGTCCAGCCCATCAGGTAATGGAATTCCGCAGGGCAGGAGCGGCACCAGGCTCCTCATGCCTTATGGATGATGGCAGAGCTGCTTTTAGTCCTTAACCTTTTCCTTCACGGCAGCAGGAAACCACGTCAGCGCAAGTGAACATGTCGCATCGGCACGAAGAACAACCCCAGCTGCCAAGCTAATTGCGGAGACAGGAGTGGGTGCTAGGAGGTTAGGACAGGAGATGGGGTGCCTCCTTTATTAGAGTTGTTCTGATGCCCTAAATAAGCCAGGAGGAGGGAACGTAACTTCTCAGATAAAGACCTGTAATGCATTGCAGGGATTTTATTCTTTTAATGGAAAAATCTTGACAACCATGAATAGGAGCATTCACATTACAGGGAAATTCTAGCTAGATTTTTCAATGCATCTCCTGCAACACATTCCAAATTCAACCACTTCCTTCTGTCTGAGCTCACATGCACTCTCTGTGGGATTCACATACTTCACATCTCATTACCTATGGCCAGACTGAAGTCAATGCAGCAAGAGCTGGGAAGCCTTAAGAACCACCTCTTAGCAATGACCCTCACTGCCGGCACAGGTAAAGGGAAAGATGAAACGTATTTGGTTTCACTGAAGCTGTGAGGGAAAGAAAAGGAAGAATGGCAGAGGAAGGAAAGCAAATGAAAGAAGTAGAAGTTGGTTTGGACTCTCCCCTGTACAGACCATCTCCTATGTTAAACTGATACAGAACGCACAAGAGAATGTGCGGAAGTTCTCAGAAGAAGAGTCATATGATGGTTCTCGAGTCTTTTATTTTCTTAGTGAGCAGCACTTGGCTGCTTTAATCTCCTCTATTCACCAAGAGAGAAGATTGTGGAGGTACTCAGCATATAGGTAGGCTACTTCCAAATACCTCATAATGCTCAGGCAAACATCCTCAGGCAGCCTGGAACAGAGGTATACTTGTAACTGAACAGATTTGGACAACCCAGCACAAAAATTTTGTCTTTATGAAATAAGGAGTCTCTAACTTCATTCTTCAGATATTGCAGGAAAAGGAGAGAAAGGAAATCTGTTACCTGCAGATCACACTTGTGTTAGTCCTTCAAGGTTTCCCTTCTCCTTACCAAAATTCCCTGTTGGTCCATGACCACTGGAAAATCTAAGACCCATATGCTTTAACGAGCTGCAGGCAAGGGAAACCGGCCACTTCTGAAAGACCTGTGACATTTCACATCATCAGATGAGCCGGTTCTGGGAAATGGAATCTTTACACTCATCATATCCTTCCAATGCATTGACTCCATCCATTAATGGCAGCCTTCCAATGCTCTGCTTAGTTTTACTGCCAAGCCAGGATCACAGGATCATGCAGGGGAACAAATAACTGAAGTCTATTAGTAACAGTAAAATGCTATGCAAAAGCAAACTCAGCAGAGCTACACCATGGATACTATGGCAAATTACAGAGGAGAAACTTTTTCTTTTTCCAGACAGGCAACAGTGCTCCTCCAGCTTTCGCCCATCACTTTCCAACGCTCTCCAGATCTGCAGCCAGAAGGAAGGGGAAGTCAATTGTTTCTCTGCCTGAATGTTCATGTCTCATTATGAGCTGAAAAAGATACTTGCTCTGCATGCTCTTCTACTCCTTTCATTCACGCTTCTGTCCAGTAACATCTAATTATTGTTTTCTTCTGGCATTCTTAATTCCAAACTGTTGCCATTTCTAGGAATACCTTTCCATATACTACCACCAAGGGTTGAAGATTTTGTTTTAGTTAGTTGATTTTTGGCTTATCTAATTGCATTTTCCTCTCATTTTCTAGCTTGAAAACTTCAGCTTGCCTTATAGGTGAGCAGTCCTCAGCTCTGACCCAGGGCAACAAAGCAGTTGTGAAAACAATCCCAAGAAATGACTTCATTTTCTCTCAACCAAAACATTTTCCTGCAATTCCAAGCAAACCTAACCAAGACGGTTTGCAAAAGGGTCCTAGTACCTCCTCTGACAAAGGCAGTTCTGCTAAACTTCCTTTTGCAATTTCATGTCTAAAAGCTGTCTTGGAAAGTTTCCACCAAAATTGTAGGCATTCCTCAAACATGCCCTAGAACATATTTTAATCTTTAATGAAAAGAAATACACAGAGATATAGCATATAAGGAATGATGCACACAGAGACAAAGCTACCCTACTACAGCCATAACACAGATCTGTGCCAGAAGGGAACAGAAAATGGCAGCAGCTGGGAAGTGGAGAGGGAAGGCTTACAATAGCATCCTACTCCACAGGATTTGCTTCTGCAAGATGCTGTCAGACGGCCCTACCCTTAGTCAATTTGGTGAAGTCTCTGTACGTAAACACTGGGATACAGCCAAAGCTGCCTATCTGCACAGCTCAGCTACCCTGAAACTCCTCTTGTCCTGCAGTTGACTTGTAACTTGGCTGTTGATTCTCCATTACGGCTGCTGACTGCTGCAACTTGCTCTCCTGCCCAGCCCTTGGGATTGGGCCGTCTATAGCACTGGCATGCATAAAACAGAATGAGAATGCGTCACAGGTTTAATTTTCTCTCTGACTTCTTTGCTCCTGCAGGCTTTTCAGGTTCCTTCAGTTTCCATTTCTCCTTTTGAGACACTGCTCTTGAATCTCACTCCTCTAATGGCTCAAAATCTAATTTTCAGGCTAAGTTTATTAATAGCAAATTTGTACCAATTTGTCCTTGTGCCAGTATTGATCTTTATTATAAAAGACCTCTCCTTCCCCTCTAGTATTTACTTTGCAATGAAGTGTTTACAGACAGACATCACATTCCTCTTCCAGTCTTTGTTTTGCTAAGCAAAACAAACTGATCTCTTTTAGTTTTCTCTCATCTGCTGAGCTTTCTGGCCCTTACTCAACCTCTGAGCCCTGTTCTGCACCTGCTCCTATGTAAGCATTCTTTTCTGACAGAACCATACACAGTGTTCCTGGCACTCTTGAATCTTGGTCTTAAACCTTCCTGTTTGTACCAGGACAGTCTCCTTGAAACTATCCCTGCAAACATATCGGCCCCAATACTCCTCCACCCCAATACTCCACCATACTTACTCTTATCAGTATCTAAGTTCCCCTGCTGCCCAGCTGCCTCCATAGCACCCAGCTCTTTCCCTGCTCTCTCCCCTGCAGGCATCTCAGGCAGATGGTTTCTGTGTGGGCTGAGGACACACATGGCCCCCAGCTGCTGCCCACACTCAGTCCCGGCCTCTCTGTGCTCACACAGGGCTCCCACACTGTGGACTAGTTGTACTGCTCTGCTCCCTGACTTTGAAGCCAGCAGACTCACAGAAGATTCCCCTGATCCCATTCTTCCTTGGCCTTCTTTCTCTGCTGGTAGGCTTTTCTGCTCACTGCCGATTGCCTGCCCCTTCCTTAAGTCAGCCAGCAGCGCCAGGACTGAAGCTCCATCAGGGCTCCAAACCTAAGACCTCTGTCCTACTCAGAACTACACAGCCTTTAACCAGACTCCAAAGCTCCAAGATGCAGCTGAACCACCCATCCCAAATGGCCAGATACATCCACTGAAGCTCCCTAGTTGCCATGAACAACGGGGACGTTCTTTTCTTCATGTGGGCCACTTCTCCTCAGGCATTCCTATGAATGAATCACCAGCTCCCTACTCACGGGCAAAAAATTCCTGCTGACTTCATTACCCTGAGGCTTCCCTGCAGCTTCTGGTACTGCAACCTGAGCTACAATGTCTCTTGGATCACAGCCTTTAGCCTGGTCTTTCCAAGGCTCGCTTTGAGCACAAACTCAGACAGCAAAAATGGCACACAGAATACAGATTAATAACAAGCAAAGGCACTCTCATACCTGCATAAAGAATCAATTTGAATGTAGCTAAACCCAGACCTTACCTTAGGGAACAAAGAATTCCTCCGTTCTCCAAACCTCAATCTAGTTCTGCGAACTGAGGCAAATGCCGACATCTTGTTGTCTTGTGCACATAAAAATCAGATGAGCACACTCATAGGAACTTGCCCAGTGCTATTTCAGTGGCACAGTTTCAAGAAGTGCCCTCATACCCTACACTCATGTGCTGCTCCCAGATCCTTGCAGTAATAATAGCCTTAAGGCTGCAAAGCATAACAGGCAGATTCTCTGGGCTGGTTTAGGTATGGGTTTTTTTCAATGATACCAATAATAAAAATAAAAGTAGTCTTTAAATTGGTGCATTGTGGGTGAACATGGCAGCTTGATCTTGCTACAGGCAGACCAGTTTGGGCAGCATACTGCTAACCATCTCCTGCTTCTCTGCTGAATACTTTATATCCTGTAACTATTGACGTCCGGATTGTGTATGGACTGCCATGAAAAATCTGCATTGTCACTGTGATCCTTCACCTTGCCACAGCACAGAACTGCTCATCCACTGTGGATGCTAGTCCCAAAGCAAACATGTTTGCTTAAAACAAACAAGTAATCTGTCTCTACAGTATCAGTTTGTTTTAACTATGTGGCATAACAACCTCATGTATTTCATTTGAGATTGATAAAGTTTTCACCTGTGCTGTGAGCCACGCTACAATTTTGTTTCCCAACCTGTGGCCTCCGACTGCTGTCTGCAGTGATGACTGCAGAAAGGCAACCAGAGAAACACTCCTCCACATGAGCAACAGAAGCTCACCCGCTACGCATCACATCACAATGCAAAGTGCGACAGGAAAGGAAACTACTGAGCTGATAATGCTTCAGCCTCCAAGTTAACATATGCTATCACCCCTGCTCCGGCCTTCCCTGTTTTACTGAACACATTTGTATTGCTTGTTTGGGCAGCACCTTGGAAAAGAGAAAGAGGCCTGACTACATCTGCCATTTCCCCAGTGCAGAGGGAGCAGAGGGATGGCAGGGGCCCAGCAGCAAGTGCACGTTGTCCTTTCCCCGTGTGAGAGGCAGCAAAGATGGCAGCTGCTTGAACAGCATGCTCCTGTGTGGGAGCCAGTGATGAGTAGCTCGTGCAAAGAAGGAATTTTTAGGACTTTCAATATGGAGACTTGGGTTTGAGTCCTGATGAGAAAGCTAAGTCTTCTGTACTCACAGTGCAAAGAAGCATAACAAATACTCACTACCTTCACAGCGACAGAGAGGCAACTAGTAAAAAAGCACCTCCAGAGCATTCTGTTGGGAAAAGCTTCTTTTAAGAAGATATTTGTTTGATTTTATAACATTGATAAAAACGTTCTTGCCAAAGCTATTTGGAACAGCTCTGCTTCTGGCAGCTTAGAAGCTCTATTTCAGAACTTCCAAATTGCACGTTTTATCCTAGAGGTTTTTATACCACATATATCATTACTGCCTTGCCCTAACATGACAGTAGCTGTGAAATATTTCATCTTTTTTAAGATGATTAGATGAATTGCATCATACTAGAGAACAAAATATTACCTGCCGCCTTAGATTAAGGCGCTCCTGAGTGTTATAATGGCATTGTCAGGCTTTCATTACTTTGCAAACAATGGACTTCCTGTTCTAGGGAATAAGATAAGAAGTTTCAATCCAAACTAAGTAGCAGCTGATCTTATCAGTCAAAAGAATGTTTTCCTATACAGCACACATACTATGACTATTAGTGTATACTTCGCAAATCAGCAGTCCGTAAGTAGTACAACAACTTAAAATGGATATAATTCAAAATGAAAATTCAGAAATCACAGAGCAAAGCATTTCTAAAATCAAAATCTGGGACATAGCGTTCTCGTGGGAAATCTAAAAAATAAACAAATTAATTCTGATTAAAGAAAGGAAAAAAAAAGAAAAGCAAGCTTCACAATGTCAGAACTTGCCAGGCAATAGCAGTTCTGAGTTAGGGCAATGTGTGGTAATTCTGAGAAGACCGAGCAGGGCTTTTTTGTTAGGGACAAATCACAAGAGGATCAGGATGGAGGGAATTCTGCAAGGCCCCACAGCACAAACAGCAAGGATGCAGGAGGGCAGGCCCAGCCAGGTGTGAGCGCACCAGGACTGAGTGCAGTTTTGGTGGAGGAGTAAGGCACTGCTGGGTCAGAAGAGCACAGAAAAAGGGGCTGCCTTGCCTCTTTGGCCAGAAAAGCAGCAGGTCAGCTCCTGAAGGAAAAGCGTCATGCTCCTGTGCAGGACAAACACTGGGATGCTCGAGGGGCCCACATAGCTTTCTTCAGCACTGAGATATCTCCTAGAGGGCTCCATGAGAATGGGCACACCATCAGCAGCAGGATGGTGCCTCCCAGGTGCTTCTTGCTTTTCCAAGCTCTGCAGGAGAAGAGGAGGGTGCTAGCAGGCACCAGCTGTCAAAGACCTGGGGCTGCAAGCAGTTCCTGTGCCATCAGGGTACCAGCAACAGCCAGATGCGTTCATCTTTCAATTTTAGTGCCCATGACCTATCCTGGTGTCCTCATCCTGGCTCTTCTTAGTAACAATGTTACTCAGTGGCTAAATTAAATAATACTTAACTAATTTATTTATCCTGATTTTTACAAGCGACAAAGGCAACCAGGTCAAAGACAAACACTTCACTCACTATCTATTCCCCTTTTCCTTCCCACATAGGCAATGATGGATGGAAAAGCCAAAACAAATGAATAATTAACTGCCTCCACAATCTTGGCTTCAACACTGGTCAGTAAGGCACGCAGTTGACCCTTGAAGTAAGACAGATGATGTCTTTGCTGGCCTTATGGAACTTATCCGTGGAGTTTATTGCACGATTCAGGATCTGCATCACATATGTGTGCGTGAGCGTGTCGCTGAGGCAGAAAAGGTTATGATGCTGAACAAAGGGCTGCTGTTTGCTGACACAAATGAGACAAAAAACTCACTGACCTGGAAGCTGAAGTACTAAACCTGCTTGCAGCCTGAGTGCCCCCTGCCCATACACATTAAATGAAAGAGTCCTGTCTGGGTGCAGGATAGCCTTAATCTGCAAACAAAACACATGCTAGCAGCATGACTTTCACTCCAGCAAACCCCATCAGCCACAAAATCAGATGAAAGGCGATGCAGGAGTAAAGTGCATTTTAGAGTGGAATTCTTCTGTCACAAGCTTATTCCAAATTATCTAGCATAAGGAAATTCACCCATGGAGCCAACAGTGTTGGCATAGGGAGAGTTACACAAGGCACTGGCAGGAGAAATGAGTACTGAAAGCTTAGAGAGAGATGGAACAACCTGTGAGAACAGCTTTTAAGCACTACAGCAATACAAACATGCTGTGCTTGGCTTGCAAAGGGTCAGAGGAGGACTTGAGAGAAGCAGCAAGCTCAAAGTCAAAAGGGATGGTGAGAAGGTCATCCTCAATGAGTGGCAGAGCAATGTGGAAAAGGAGGAAAGTCTTACCAGCTTAACAACCTCAAGTCCCTGGAAAGGCTTAAATCAGTGAGGGGATCCTTGTTTCATGGAACACAAATACTGCATAGCACCAGGTGGGCCAACTTCAGCCCAGCTGGAGCATGCAGGGCAACTTCACTGAGGTCAGATTTGTAGCTGCCCACTCTGGATTTACAGCTGGAACATCAAAGCCCAACACAAACCTATGAGTATTTCAGACCAACAGTGAGGATTTTGCCATCAGAAGGCACTCCACTGGGCAAAGCTGCTTTCGTAGCAGCTCAGGCTGCTAGGTTCAGGACTCCACTGCAGCAGGCACTTCATAGCACACTGTGCCCATGCTGTAGCACATATACAAACATAGGAGACAAGCCAACCGTTGGGAAGAAAGCAGCAGGTAGGCAGCTCAAAGTACATCAGCTACCACCAAGTAGAAATCCAAATCTTTCACATAAGAATTGCTCAAGAAATCCCACTAAAACCCACTTGTCTCCTATACACTCACACCTAGCGCTGCAAACAGTATTTACAGGACCATGGGCAAGCAGCATCTTTGTGCCACATGTAGAGCAGTGCTCTGCTTCTAATGGAACGAGGCTCCTCAGGGTGCTGTACTCAGTTCATCACTGTTGCACTGTTGCTCACTGTTGCCCCCGTGGGCCGCTGCAAAGCCACCCACACTGCAGGAGGGGCTCCATTCACCCTCTGACATGCACACATTAAAGAAGAGATGCTCAGTTTGCCTCCTGAACAAAGCCTGTACTTTATGGACACTCAGCTCCCCAACTGTGCTCTTCATTTCAGAGTTGCAAAGCAGGAACTTGGCAGCACAGGCCATCCCTCCTGTAAGACTCAGCTTTGTTTTACCACACTCTCTCTTAAGGATCTTATCTCCTATAGATGGATCTCACAGAATTGTTTGGTTACCACTCCCTCCTCCTCCTCCATCACACCCAGCATTTTTGCATGCCCAGGTCTTGCATTATTTAGCACGGACTCTGCAAGTGATGCAAACTGAAAGTCGCCCTCATGCTACACTCAAGGTTGAGGCTCCTCAAATCAAACACTTCTCTGGCCACATTCTCCCCTCTTTTCTTCATGCAAAGAGAAAGGAACAGCAATAACTGCTTCCTACTCTTGAGGCACTATCATCCTCCCAGCTGACAGCTGCGATGGTTATACTGTTTAAGAGAGGATAAGAAGCAGTGAAGTGAGAAACAAGTCCAGTGTGGTTGCCAGAAGCATCATTAAGAGCAGTTGAGCTCTTTCCTTTGCCATTTGCATCGGCTCTGGATGTTTGGATGGCAGACTCTTCTTTGCCATACTGCAAATTCTTTGCCATGCTGCAGTTCCAGCCTGGGAACTGAGAATCCCTGTTTCCCGATGCTCCGTGCCATGGGCAGGATGATCTCAGAATACTTCAGCTGCCACAGAAAAAAGAATGAACGCTGAGACTACTTAAACAAGCTGAAACCAGAGCAGATACTTAATGGGGATGAGGTACTTTCCTCCCCAGGCATCAGTTTGTTTGCATGCTTGTTCTAAGGCTTTATATCCTGCAGTAACTTTGCTCATGTAGCCATGTTTATGGTGGTAACACTGCAACTGAAACTAGTTTCTTGTTGATGCCCATTCTCAACAAAATCGTATGAGCATGCAAGACAAAGAAAAGTGACTGTTCAGGTTTGCTGGTGAAAAGAGAAGATGAAGCTAAAGACCTTAAAAGCTAGGAAGCTGCTATTTAAAATTACAGTTCTGACATGAACCACGTAAGGTAGACAAACCATGGTGACCACAACATGTGGCAGCACTGCAGCAACGATGTATTTCATCCTCCTGTACTGCAAAAGCACCTTTGGCTGTTGTGAACAGGATGCAGTCCTAACTTTCTCAGCACCCTGCAGCAGGCTGGTTTGCCTGGGTCATGCTCTCATCGTGCTCAGAGACACGCTTGTGGAAAATCTAGCAACGGTACTTTGACTTACTCCCATATCCTTTGGTTTTGCACAACAATAACTGAATCACTGAAAATAAGCAAAACAAACCTGATCTGTCATGCTGTAGCATGGTGCTGTTGGCTCATTCTCTGTCTGGGTATGATTGAGATGAATACCACAGGACAGTCACAGACCTTTCTACAGTAACCGACTACCTCACACTCACTATATGAGGCACTCTTAAAATATTCTGAGATCATAAAGTGATATTTATCCCAACCATAGCAGCAGGAGGCAGAGTAAGCAATAATGCGCCCAAGGTCACACAGCAGGAATCCCAATCCAGGTCTGGCAAATCCCAGCATAGGCCCAAACCAGCCGCAAGTTTCTAGCAAATGGTGTTACACTTCCCAAAGGGAGCAGAGTGGAACAACAGTTTGTGTGCCTCTGACCAGGGAACAGCAGACAGAAGAGAATGCAGGCAACACCTGTATTTGGGCAGAGCTGGGATTACTTGAGCCTTGCTCGCGGGCAAGAACAGATGGCACCAGGTTCCTCCACATCTGTCCTCTCAACTTGCCTCTGTCCCTGCACTGAAATCCTCCAGCACATGGATTTCTCTTTCTTCTGGTGTAAGAGAAAGCAACTTAAAGCAGTTTACTCAAAGAGGCAATCCCTTAAATACAATTGATTTTGCAAGTGCTCCCAATACATTTGCACAAACCATTTTGCCCAAAGGTCTGAGCACAGGTCCAGCCCTGGAGCTGCGTGCACAGAGCACAAGATCAGAGTGATCTCATCACTCACTACCAGCATGCTCCTCAGCCTGCTCCATTCTTTTCCATTCTTTCTACCTTGAGGCTAACACGATCCATACGCACCTTCTTCAGAAGGGATCAAAAACACAAACTGAAGTGAGCGGGCAATCTGGCAAACCGCTCATACACTTATTCTGCCTTCAGAAGGCTGGTCTGCCAGATTCACCACGGTAGTAACGGGTGATACCAAACTGGCAAGGGGCAGAGACCACACAGGTCAGCATCCTGCAAGGCACCACCTCCTGCTCACAGGCACAACTACAGGAGCAGTCTGAGGTGCAAACGCTGGCAACAGTTAGGTGCAGGCTCTGAACCCTGGGCTTGTCATCCTCAGCTCAACTGGCATAAAAAGGCAACCACAAGGCAAGAGAGCTGGTTACAGGTCTGATTCTGCAACTACTGCATGCTGTTAGAACATCCTTGATGTTACAGTAGCTTATGCAACCTGTCCCAAATCTCAGCAACTGAATGACAAGTGTGATTTGGCCACGAAACCAGTGCAAAGGGATAGTACTATGTAAATAGCCTGCTGTCCTCACCAGGCACTGTACAGATCATGCTGAGCCTTGTGAGCAGCTGCCAGGCAAAAGCAGCAGAGAAAGGCTGTAAGATGACCCTCCACAGGGAGGGAGAACATCTTAAAGCCCACACACTTAACTAAAAGCACATTAAAACATTTGTGGAAAAGGCAGTAGGCTGGAGAAACTTGACAAAGTCTCTCTTGGTATCTCATCACCATCTCAACTGTGAGAAAGAAGCCTTCTCCCACTGAGTGTTTGTCCCTCTGGATGCAACCCTGAGCAAAAGAAAACAAGTTTCTAAACAAAAACTTTAAATACAGCTTTTGAAAACTTGCCCAGACAAACAAAACATTAATGCAAGTTTTGGCCTGGTCTCCACTGCTTGGGAAATAACTTCTCCCCACAATAACAGAAGCTGCAGCTGCTCTATTGTTTCAATCACCACAAGCACAAGCATCTCCCTGCAGCACATCTGAAGCACACTACCGCTCAGGATGCTCTGTCCCTCTTTCCAGCAGGGAAGGAAGGGTGTGCAAGAGATCCACAAAAACACCACGTTGGTGTTTCCTCAGAAATGAGGACTGTGAGGAAGCATGGGAACAGACTAATACAGGGAAGCTGCTCTGAGGAAAGAGCAAATTCTGCTCCTCAGGACAAGAAAAGCAGTACCCAGCTTCAATGGAAGCAAGGATGACGAGGCACTAAGGACAACTTTCCTGCTGTAACAACAAAGAAGCATCAGAACAGACTGCGTGCAAAAATCCCAATCATCCCCAGGAGCCTTTTAGGTCAAGTTAGGCTAACATGAATGATGTAAGCCAAGTTGATCCTCACTTGGACAAGGAAATTATGCTAGATGACTGGTGAGCTCTCTTCCAATCCATTGTACTCTATGGCCCCATATCACAGAACTGGGTGCTGGCACATAACCCACATGCATTCAGTCATCTGGCTCCCTGCAGGCTTCCTGGGCCACCTTGGCTGAGTGTCCCCTGCGACCACCAGCTCTGCACCTGGAAACGGGTCTCATCCCTGCTGCACATTTCTTAGACTCTCTGAGGTATTTAGGAAGTCCGTTCACTTCACATCCTGAGTAGAACATGAAAGCAGGGGTGGCACTTGCACTTCAGGATGTACACTTGCAAGTTACACCAGAACAAAAACAGACTGTCCAAAACTATGGATCAGTGCAGCCCTGAGGGGGATTCAGGCCTCCCATTACCAGCACAGCTACAACTCCAGTCCTGCATCACAGCCACAAGGACCCCTCCCAGCCTCCCAACACAAGCCCTGTACTGCAGCACAGGAATGGAGTTAAAGCCCCATTTTGCAGCCCTATCCACTGAGTCCTCTGTGGAGCTGGGGGCTGCGCCCTGCCATGCACCAGCACTCAGAAAGCCTGTTCCCCATGGACACAGCTGGCTAGGAACACAGCACCATCTGCAGGGCTCTGCCACACACCAAGCTTTCCCCAGCCCCAACTCAGAAGGCCAGCAAGATCCTGGTAGGCACTTTGCACCAGGTCACTCTCCAGAAATACACACCTGAATCACACTCTTCAAGGTCCTGCAGGAAAACAAGGCCCCTCTGAAAGCATCACTTCAGAAAAAAAAAAAAACAGTTTCAATACAGTTCCAAAGACTCACTGAGATGCCAGAAAATTAAGTGCGTTTTGATAGTGATTCTGTAAAGCGTCAGCCTTTCTGTGCCTCAAGGGAGCAGCTGCAGGGCTGCAGAAAGCTGACGTGCACAGGAGATTGCTGGCATCAGCACAGCCTCACGCTCACAGGCACAGGCAGCAGACACAGTCGGTACTTTAGCAAGGGCTCTGGGAGTATCTGAGGTTCTTGCAGCTACCACATCCAAAGAGCTTTGCAGTGCTTGTGTACCAAAAGGAGCCCGGGCCAATGTGTGCAGAGCACTGAGGAACACATTGTACTACAGCAGCACATTCCCTCAGATGCGGGTCTGACAAATTCCGCCTCTTGGAAGGAAGAACAATTTTTCTTCATTCTTGTCTTTATGAGAAGGTCAGCAGCACCACGTGATTTTCCAGAGACACGTAATCGCTATGCAGTGCAAGCCCAGAGAAATGCAAGCATTTTTGTTATTGTTTTTGCTATAATATAGGAATTTAACACTTGTCCTACTGGATTAGACCAAGAGTCCATCTCTCAGAGAAAGCCTACAGCTCAGGGCTCCAACAAGTGCTTGCCATGACGAAAGGTGGCTGCACACTGCAGCTCAGCCAGCAGTGCTCTCAGAGGGGCAGCTACCTCCAGCCTGCTGCTGGAAGCAGCCTTCCCCTACAAAAATGCAACATGGTGCTCTTTAATACCCTCATGAGCCAGCACATCACCCAGCCTCTAAAGTATCCTGCAGACATACGCTGTGCTTCTTAGCTCTAGGTTTCATAAATACTGTCAATGCTAAGACAAAACATTTCAGAAATCAAATTCAAAGACCTAAGCCTGACAAACTTCGCTAAAGACGCTAGTGTATAATTGTTATTATTTACTAAAAAGAAACAAACCACCACAGCATACCTCTGACCACAAACCGTATTCACCATTGCCAGAATCAGCTGGGCTGAAACTTGATTTCCAAACCTAGGATTAAGTACATTCTAAATGAACTTTTTTTCTCCCTTTCCATCCATTTCCTCTACTGTGATGAACCAGAGCAGGTAGCACGGTCCAATGAGGGCTCACCACTTCATGCACAAAGTGTACAGGACAGGCAAACTCCTGGGGCCAGCAGAGTGGTGGGATGGGGTAAAAGGCCAGTGTATGAGCAGAACTGAAAAAGACACAGAGGGTGAGGAGAGGATCGAAGTGCAGTGAGCTGGGCACTGGTGCATCAGAAAAAGTTCAGGTACCTGTGAAAAAGCAGGGCCAAGGCTTAAAAATTAGAAAGTGAATGAGTGCAGTACAGGACAAGGGGGAAACGGACTAGATGTATTAGCCCTCTGAATCTGCCTTGGCCCTCCAAACAGACGACATATTTGCTGATGCAGGACCCATTGTTTCTGGCTATGCACTCTAAGTTCAGCATGGACGTAGTGCCTGACAGCACATTCCCTGCACGCTCAGACTGCACAAGTCACTGCCTGGACACTACTTCTCCCTTCTCCCTTCCACGCTCACCTCCCGTGGCCCAGCAAATGCTTCCATTCGGACTGGTCCAGATCCTTTGGTTTGTTTCTTTCTTTCCTTTTCTGGCTAGCTATGGTCAAGAAGAGAATTTGCAACATCAAAAACAGCAATGAGCAGCAGCAGCTTGGATTTAATCCTTCTTGTAAATTATGTCATGACCTTGACTGACAATTTCAGGGACTTCTCTCAGTGTTGTTTCAGACAGCCCTATTCTAAGTTGTCTTTCCACAACACAGGAATGGACCTCAGCTGTTCCTGTGGGTGCCAAGAGACTGGGTCTTACTTCAAACTTAGCTTGTTGTCAAATTTTGTATAACTCTTATTCCCTCACCTTTTTGACTTCTCCATCTCTGAAACTGGAGCAGTGATTCTGGCCTCTTTTGTAAAGTCTCACATTTCAAAGCCTTACCTGGAAGTTAAGCATTAGTATTACTATCAGAAGCAATTTAAGGATCCCAGATATTTATTCAGACCTGCTAGCGTATTTGAAAACTTAATTGCAAAGCATTTCTTATAAGACTCAGTTTTACCTACACACAACACTACCTTTATTATGATGGTTTTATAGTTTCTGGCAGCACCCACAAAGTGTCAGGTGCTGTAGATTCAGATAGTTTTAACCAATACCAAGAGCTCAAGTGATCCTATATAGCCACAAATATGGAGTGAAAGTATTTATGTCAGGAAGAGGTGCTTTTCCAGTTGTCCTTAACTGTCTAAATAAAAGGCTTTCCCCTCTAGTCCAAACAAGTATATTCCAAAGGAAGAGGCTAACTGATCCACAGATTGTTATATGTTCCGTTCCCAAATCCATCTCAACCTATGCGTGACCAAAATCACTTAATCTGAGTTGCAGAACTCTGTCTGTCCTAAGCAATCATGGTGCAGCGTGTGCAATGACACTCAGCAGGACTAGGAAACAAAGGCTGCTTTGCTTTTGGAGAGTCTCACCAAAGCAACAGGATCCTAAAAAAAGAGATCTGAATTTGAAGTGTGCACGTTAGTCATGTCCCATTATAACTGCGCATTCATAAGCCAGAGTTGGGACCATTTTCATCCGGTCTGGTCATATTCTAAAATTTATCCCAAGGTTAAAAAAAAAAAAAAGTGACATTTTTTCTAGGTCGAAGGAGTGATATGACATGTTGACAAGCTGTATTTTTAACATATTTCTTTGAAATTTGCTATCACAGCAAGGAAACATCTGGAGCTGTGAACTCTTCCTTATTTGGTCCTGAGATTAACAAGTCACTTTTAGCAGAGTGAACCAGAGTTTCACAAAGTTCCCTGAGGAAGGTCAAACACTTGCAAACATGCTAGTGATCCTCTGCAACTCTAGATGAAGTCTTTATTGGGAAGTGAGGGGTCTGTCACTGCATGGAGAGGTCAATGCACTGGAAAATGGAGATTTCTTTTGTCACGCAGCTTTCATCAAGCCATTCAAGTAGGGCTCACCAGCAAAAAGCTTACTGCAAGAAAGGACATTGTCTCTGGTACAGCTGTCATCTGCTTTGCTTTTGGATGTGCAGAAACCTAGGTCTGTGGGAGAAAAATGAGCAGAGCTTTAAGCCTTGATATGGTGAACACGGTTCTACCTCCATCATATAAAAGTAGCAATTTTCCAATGGCAGTAATCTCACCAGAGCTAGTCAACCCCTCAGAAATGCTTATCTTTGCCAGAATCTCTGACTCAGAATTGCTTGCCAGATTATTTCATGGTATAAGAAAGTTCAGATAGTTGAAAAGAGTCCCTGATTTGTTAAAGGTTGGCTTCAGCTGCTGACTCTCTCTTGCTGAGTTTAGTTCAATGCATCAGGATGCAGGGATCTAATATATACGGGACACAGTCAAATACTTGAAGCAAGAATCTGAAAGTGAAACAGACTTACTTGCCACAGAAGTCCTTGTGAATAGCATGAAGGGTGAGTAGCAAGTCAGGATGTGCACGTAGCCAATCCTCCACCATATCTGGGTGTCTGGGATCAACTTCCAGAAACACACTCCTGAAAAGATGTGGGGAAATGCACGTATTTAGGTTGCTGAGAAAAATTAAGGTCATCCTTTATGGAGCACTGCAAACCTCTAATCTTAAAACAGATTGCAGCTATCTATTTAAGACACAGATTCCACCTGCCTCTTTCAGAGGGAGAAAATGTTGATCTTAAGGGGAAACTTTCACGGTACTCCTCTATGAAAGCAGTTAAATCCAGGTAGTGAGAGATGATGACCCCTTCTGAACCCCATGCAGGAATATCACCAGCTTTGTCTTCTTGATGCCCACAAAGTGGGCAGGCTGTTCTATGATGCAAAAGCATGAACGCTGAACACTGGACTGGCAACGTGGAGTTCCTTTGTATAAGCAGAGTGACATTAAGTCCCAGTAGTGAGAGTCAAAGTACAAGTCAGTACACACATTTTACTGTGATAACTATCTCCACAGATCAGTTATGAAACCACCACTAAGTTTCAGGCCATACGGTCTTATATGTGACTACACAAAGCAGAGTGCAACAGGGATAAGGGAACTAGCCAGAGAGCCTCAGATAATGCACCAGGACACAGCTTGGTAGCAAAGGACCATTTCCATCTTTGCTGCAGCCAAGCTTTGTGACATTGGCCCATTTCTGAGTCTTTCCTCCCACAATGAGGTGGAACCACCCTAGCTTACAGGCATGTGGAAATGGACTACAGCCTTTGACACTTTAGCAAGATACAAGTTCAACAGGCAAAGCACAGAGGCCAAGCCCCAACCCTACACTCTCTTGAGAATTCCTGAACAGTCCCACACTGAACACTCCCTAGTTAGTTCACTGCACTAACTACAAGCTGGGTGTGGTTCTCGTTACTGACCTTAAAAGACTCCCAACCCACAATGGGGGCTCCACCTTAAAAAACAAACAAAAAAGGGACTAGGAAAAATATCTTCACAGCTAACCCCATGGGACTGATGTCTGCTGCTAGGAAGCCCTGGGGAACAACTTCTGCTCTTGTGGCCGTGCAAAAAATAAGGAATTCATTCTTTTCATTGTGCTTCTCCCTTCTCTTCCCTATTCCTCTTCACAAAACAACAGATTTTCAGTGATCTCTCCAATGCCATTAAGGCAAGGAATTTTCAGCAGGATACGGGAATGCCAGGGCACAGAAGACATTTGGGTATCAGCACGTCGATCTTCAAGCATAAAATGGATCCCACATGACAACAAATAGAAATCAACCAGTCTCAAGTACTCCTTGTGTGCAGAAATCTAACGTTTAAGAAACCATCTCTGGCTGATTACCATTATTCTCCTAGGATATTCAGCACTGAATCCTGGCACAACATACAAGCTTCCCCTAATTAAAAAACAAGAGGGAAACAGACCTACATCCATTCTCACAAAGCGCTACGTCGTTTCTCCCTCAATAGCTTTTCTGCTTAAAAAGCTCCTTTTTTGTGCTTCCTCGTCCTCTGCTCTCTCTCTTGTTCTTTCTCTTGCTGCTTTCAGCTTTAAAGATTCTCATTTTGTTAATGACTATGAAACACCAACACTAGTCAAAGAAGGTCCATATCCCTACATTAATGAATTACAAACTGATTTTGCTTTTCTTTAAAACAAACAAAAAAACCCACTACTCTTACCAGATGGGCATTTTTGCAGTTATTTTCCCCCTGAACCATCGTGTATGAAACAAAAACAGTAGTTACAGATATGGACAGAAGACATTAAATTCAAAAGGAGAACCACGCTCACCCAGAATCCTTCAGAAGAGAAGGAGCCAAAGTCAGAATTGTCTTGATGACTTTCATCCCATCATCTCCCCCATCCAATGCATCAAGGTCCTCATAGCTAGAGGTTGGAAATAAGATATTAATAGCAATTCATACAGCATGAGCCATGCCCTTGAGGATGCACTGCCCCGTTCCGCAGGGAAAGGTGCAACTAATAAATTCCAGCCCTGTTAGAGCAGGTGAGAGTGGTCATTGCTTTTATGAGAAATACAGGGAGTAAGAAGGCTGCCAGCTCTAGGCTGAGAAACCCCAAGCTGAGTACAAGCAGAAAAACATTCCTTGGACTCCTTAAAACTTCGAGTCAATTGTATCCAGGATGACAGTTCCAACATGTTGATATGTCCTCTGTGCTAGCTAGACAGGGAAAGAGTGGGTTGTACAGCAAAGGAGCACTTGCTTTATTTTAACTATGCCAATAGCCAGGTTGGATTGCCTTCTAATCTAGCAGAGCAAATGAGGATGTAGAAAATTCAGCGACTTTCAAGGGCAGAATCTGCTGCCGTACACACTTTGCATAAGAGTGAGTATGGGACTCTGTTGTGACATGCATGACAATTGCTTCTGAGGAAGACCAGCACAGACAAAACAGTTCCACAGCCCAAAATTGCTTCTTCATGTTTGTGTGGGTTCGTTTGCTTAAGGCAAGTCTTGTGATTAAAATGGGTCACAGTATTTCCACCTAAATTTCTTTCATCACAAAAGCTGCTCTGATTAATTATTCTTACTTTCATAAACTCACACCAATTGTGAAAAACAAATCTAACATGAAAAATGTTCTGGAACAGTTTTGGATTGGAAATGGAGTAATCTCAAAGTGTGCGCTTCTTCCATTTTTATTAACACTGAAAATATTTTGATATTGTTACAGACTTGTAAGCAGGACCGAAGTAACGCTATACTATTGCACGCCATACATAAACACACCTACAAGCATGCACGTTTGCTACCTTTCCCCATTTTGCGTGCAAGTGAGCGTGTAATATAAGAAAGCAGGCAGAAGGTTTTGCTCCAAGGAACAGGGGAAGGAAAATCTATTTGTCTGATTACCGGATGATCTCTGCATCCAGGGAAGCCATGTCTTCATGGAAGACATACGGAGGGTTACTGACTATGAAGTCCATTGGGCCCCAAGGTAGCAGCTGTTTGGCAGAACCTGAGAAAGAAAGAATCACAACCAGCTCTCGATCACAGCAATTTTCCCTCTAAGCTCAATATCAAAATCCTGCGCAGAAAATTGTCTCTCGAGACACCTGCACGTGCGTATAGTTCTGCTTCTCTCTGAAAGAATTTTACCCCGTTTCTTTTTGGGATAGCTGGGTCTGTTTACTCACCCACCCTACATGCAAAACGACACAAAGATAAGCACAGGCAAAGTATCATTTTTTTTTTCCAACCAAGAGCCCTGCTTAGCAGGATATCTATCTTACAATAACACAGGACCTTGATGTCCTGGAGAGCTCGGAGCCCAGCTGGATCTAAAGTAACAGCTGGAGCCTGACACACTAAGCAGACCCAACAGAGAGCTACAACTAGCTATCAGGATGCATATCCTTCCTCTTACCAAAGCTGCTGAAGGATGTCTAATGAGCAGAAGAGTTATAGCCCTCAGCAGTACCAACCAACCAAAGACCCGCTTTTTCTGCCCACAAGGTTCAGCTTGCTACGCTCATGCTCCTGCCTGGACCGACATGTACCAGCGCTGACCCAGACACCATGTAACTCCACGAACACGGCACAGTCCTCAGGCCAGCCTCTCAGCACAGGGCTTACCCACACAGCTGTGGTACCAGCACAGGCTTTTGGACTGGACCTGTTGGCTTACTGCTGGAGCACAGCAGTAATGAGCTCAAATTTGCAGACATACCCCTAAGCAGTAATAGAGTCAAAACCAACAGTGTGAGAAAGGTGCGTTAATGAATCCACAATGCTCCTCCACACCTCCTGCTCAAGCACAGCCAAGCACACAACTACCAAATTGGATAAACTTCACCAAACAGCAGGAAGGTAAAAAAAGGAGAAAAATAAAGGAGATTATGACAGTGAAAAGAGTTACCATATGAAACGTTATGGTGGAGGATGTGGATCCTGTCTTGAAGTTGCAGCCTGTAGAGAAAAGTTCAGAGGTAAGAGCAGGAAGATTAGGAGCCTTGTCTGTGTGGGCCCATGAGCAACACGTTCAAATACAGGTCATTAAGTATCACTCCTCTTATCTGATACATGTGTGTACTATCCCACTGACTGCTGCTGAATGTTTCTCAAGCTGCAAGGAAAGTTTAGGATCTGCTCTTTGCCTGAAGAACAACATCTGAAGCAGACAGCACCCATGACGACTCCTGGGCACGGCTCCCATGCATCCAACATATACCTATACATCACAGCAGTATTCTCCCCCTGCTACATAGTAATTCTATCTAAAGGCCTCCCTCATATGAGCTCAGCAGCAGAGAAAAACAAAATTAAATGCATCAGATATGTAAATCTGATGCGGTAAGTGCAGACAGCTTGCTCATGTTTGCCACATTCTCTCTCCAGCTTCTTTGATGATTTGGATCTTAGTGTTCTGGCATCTGAGTGTATTTTTTAGGCATCTTTGGAGAGGCACACGTCCCATCTCACAGGAGCGCGTGAAGGTGATGAGATTTTACCTCGCACTGCCAGGAAGCCAGCACACGCAGTGCAGCACAACTCCTGGGGCAGATATAGACCAGGAAAAGCAACTCCTTTGGGACAGCTCACGCACGGACAGTTCAGTGTAATATATTTAAAATACGCTAGGTTTTCTCAGGTGCTACTTTCTAACTTGTGATCTTTCTCATCCCTGACATGCCTGTGCACATTAATTGGGAAATATGTTTTGCTCAGTGCCTTTCATCTGCAACCAGACCTCCCTAGGGTGCTCACACTGGCAGAATCCCTGAAGGTATAGGAGACACAAACACGTCTCCCTTCACCTGTGACAACAGAGCACACAGACAAGCAGGTTTGTTATTTTTAAGAAACAGGTCTATAAAGATCTCAGTACTTCTTAGGAAGAAATCTTGGCCAAGATTCTGATCTCTCTGATTTACTGACTCACTCCAGAGTAGAACAGCCTCAAGACTACCAGACTGCCATTGCATTGTTCTCCAGTCTGCCTCAGCCTGGCACAATCCATCTCTAGCTCCCAGCTTGCACCAGAATATGATCCTTGCCAGGGACTACGTAGACAGATCCCCTTAAACCATGCATGGGCGTCCAACATTTTGGCACTGAGTAAAGAGGAATTGTCCTGGGCCCCATATACATAGGTCGCTCTGGAAGTAATGCCTCCTATTTATTTCCATGGAAACTACAACAGATACAACGAGCACAATAACAATATCTGATAGAGAAAATTCTCAGCTACAAAACACTGTTTTTCAACACAGTCACCACCATTAACGATGCATTTTTGTCAGCAATGAACAAAAGCCTGCATGCCACACTTATAAAAATCTGCACCAGTGGAGGTGACCCGCTGTTGCTGTTGCCACTGCTGAAACACCCACCGCCACATTGCACTCACATCCGCTGTTGGGTCTCCCATCAATGCTCAGCAAGCGTCAATGAATGGCAGCAGGTGCCATTTTTTCCACATGGAGGAATTCAATGATCCACCTTCGCTTCGTATGCACTTCTATGTCATGATGCTATTTTGTCAGACTGTCCCTCTGCGGCTGCACGGCAACAAAATATAATGGCATATAGGTGGGAAGGTTCAACTTCTACAGCCATACCACCAATAACCACCTCTGATGTCGCAGGCCAACATAATAAAACAGGAGGCATTACTTTCAGGGCAGCTCTCATAAAATCTATAGTATAGTTAACGTATAGAAGCAAAACCTGTTTTAATTTTTAATGTTTTTTTAATTAAAACATATAAAAAGGAGAACAACAAAACCATAAAACCAGTGGGATGTTTGGCCTCACGTGCGTGAAACTAACGGATCTGACTGGTTTGATAGCAGTGCTTGCAATTCTTAGAGAGGTCTCAAGGTGTTTGTCAGGGATTTTTGATGAAATTTTATTTTTCCTGTGCTTCATCCTTGAAAATACTTCATAAGTGTATGTACCGCCAAAAAGCAATGACATGAATAAGGCGTGATTGTGAAGTGAGGGATATTTCTCTCTGCTCAGACAGGGCTTATAGAAGTCCAGTAGAGAGACATGATCAGATTTTTTGAGTTGAATACCTGACAGCAACTCTATACATTCCATTTAAAAATTTGCAGGTAATGCATTTATGTTGACTGAAAACAGAGTCACAAATATACAAAAAAAGATAATTTTCTTGCAATCTTGAAACCTGTTCTCAAATTCCTTGGTTAGAACGGAAAGCACGGCTGCCTGGTTGTTGCTGTTCACAGGACTGTGTGTAGCCAGTGTATCAGAATGCACAAACTTGCTTGCCACCCCTCAACTCAGTCCTGCACTGCGCCCTGTGCCCCGCTTTCAGCCCAGGCAGGGTTTGCAGCGCACCCACGTTCAGTTGTTGCTGAGTGAGGCTGTGTGCTGAGGCGAGCTGACTGGCGGGGCACAGCCACCACCGTGATGGCGTGGGGCAGGGGGTGGCTGTAGTTCAAGTTGTGCTGGGCCACATGCAGCCCACAGGCTGGACATGCCTGCCTTAAACCCTTGAAGCTACCTTGATGCTCCTGGAACAGTAAAGAGATTCCAGTTTGAAAGCTGCCTTTGTGCTTGGTCACAGCCTGATATTACAGGAGAGACCAAAGAAGCAGAGAGCATGAGACACTAAGGAAGGAACATAACCTCTAATTCCTCAGCTACACAATCTGCCCATCACAATACCTCTCTTCTCATGAATTTTGCCTCTGGCTTTTAAAAAGACATTTGAACACTTTGCAAAGCTAGAGAGACAAAGTTGGTCAAGAACTGCTGGTGGAGAATGACTCCACTCCACCCACAGGAGATGCCATTCCCCGACTGACAAAAGCAGATCGTGGCAGACAGAATTTGCCCTGTACCCCATTGCATCCAACGTTCAGAGAAACCTCTGACAAAACTAGAGCGCTTTCCAATATGCTCTTCCTTCCCAGGAGAGACCCACCACCACAGCTTTCTTTCCAGCTCTTCAGTGTAACATCTAGTGGCTACCCAGTGAGGTTCAGAGAACATGCTGAAACAAAACCCTTATACCCACGTCCTGTTTGCCTTTGCTGAGGGCCTATGGTGCTGCCTCATCAACAACAGGGGCATCAAGAAATGAAAGGATTTCTGCATCTACCCGCAGTGCACACAGATGGGTTATCTGGCACCAGTATTCCTTTAGCGCAACCAAGACTTTGCTCAGCATTCCTCCCTAAGGAACACAGCTGTGGCAAGGGAGCTGCAAAAAGGAGGCAGGAACCAAGCTGGCTTCAGCAGTAACACAGCTTATCCTACCGGCTTCTCTTGCAAGACGTGCAGGGCACCATGCCACGGACAAGAGAAACATTTGCTTAATGAAAATATCCATTGAGAAATAGGAGTTTCTCTGGCAATGCATTTACACTCCCCATGGGCATCCTTGAGCCAGCAAGGAAGGATACTATGACACATTTTCCCATATGCCAGAACAATACCAAGGAGGCAAAGACCCTGCTTGTTTTTTATTACCATCTCTGTAAAAGTGCAAGAGAACTTGGTTTGACTCTCATCTATCAGAAGGATCTGCTGACCACTCCCTATAACTGAGTAGGAGGCATAGTTTAGTAGTGAGGTGAAGGTGTGGGAAGGGTTTGTTTCTACCATCACCTCAGAATGGAGAAAGATCTGCAGCTGTTTTGCAAGAAACGGAGGGACGCAGCTCAGGACAGCCAGAAAGAGAAGCAGCCTGCCTCTGCAACCACAACACCAGCAGCAGCTTTTGAAGAAAGAGTACACGGGCCCTGTGGACAGTAATGTCAATTAATGAGTATCACTTTTAAGACTCATAGCTGTACCAGACTCCAGAAGAGGTAGCAACAGGAATCCCTCCTAAGACTGCTCAAATTCATGCTCAGAGGTTTCCAAGAATACAAGTGCGTAGTAGAGCTCTGTACATTTCAGTCTCTAAGATTCTGGAGTTCTGGACTCAAAAAGTACACAGATTCTAGCTCTGGTGCTCACCATGATAGTGACAACCCAGAACAGCCTGCATTAAGCAGAACTTAAGCCTGTGTTAAGCTGAGGAAGCAGATCTGCTAGGGAGGACAAGGTTACCCTGAGAGAGGTTCTGCATTAGGTACAAGGTGTTTGACTCAGCAGCTCTCAGCACCCAGGCACAGCACAAGTGTTGTATGCACAGCAGCACCCTTCTCACCAAACCCTAGACTACAAGGAGGTCACCGAGGGATATCATGACAACACCACAGAGTGAAGTGTGCAAGCTCATAGCCAGAGAAGTTACGACAGGAACAAGTATTGCAGAAATTTATGTATGAAGCCAGAGAGAGTAAAGTTCAGACTACACCTGTCCTTAAGAGCTTAAGTGACACAGACATTCCTACCACTTGGTACCTTAAGTCTACTAAGTCTGTAGAAAAGAATAAGAGTAGTGACTATGAAATGCTTTGAAAACTCCTGGAAGACAGCATTTAAGTACTAGTGTCTTATTTAGGCTGCTGTCTTCTTGAATTCTTACACACTTTGAGAGTTCAAACGACTGAAAATACTCTAGTTTCCAGAGGTGATAAACATGAACCACACTTCAAAATATTGAGAACTCCTGGTCATTCCTAAGCAACAATTTACAAGAAATGGGTAATATATGGGCTTGTACCTATGGACGTTCTCCCTGGTGAGATCCACAGCAGCCTCTTCTTTATCCACAGCTATCACCCGGCTCTGGGACAGAAAAAACAAACAACAGTATTACAACACCAGAGGTCCTGAGCAGACAAGCTCTGCCAGAAGAGACACTCAAGATAAAACCTGCCAACTGACTGCTCACTCTTGGCTTCTCAAAGGAATAGCTCATCTCGGGGCACCGATGGGATGACAAATCCCTTCTAGTAAGGCAGCTAACATGACAGAAGGCACTCTGCACCACTGCCAGCATTCTACCAAAATAGACAGGCTTCTGACCAAATCAACTCAGCCGACAACAATGCAGTCATGCTGACTCACGGCACCTGATACGTTCATTAGCTCCAAAGTAGTGTGAGACTCAACACTCCAGCAAGCCAAAGGCTTAAAGTGGACACAAGTTAAAGGAAGATCATATCCTAGGCTTCTCCTTTTTAATGTGGATGGAGTCCCTCCAGTACTAACACAACAGCCCGGGCAGGGGTTCCAGCATTTTCCATCTGTTGGGCAGACAGCCTTTGCCTAGTTATTCCACTGCAGTTGTTACACTACATTCACTACATGCATTGACAGCAAGCACTTGACTGTGTCACCTATTTGACAGTTCTCTGGTGTAACACTATGCGACAGGACTACATGGTTAGAGATATGCTTGACCTTCTATCCCACCTTGGGAAAAGCACAAGTATAGGCCTGACTTGTTTTTGCTTTGCTAAACATTTCTTAAACACATGCTGCTAAGCATTTACATAGGGAAAGCATGCTCAAAGTATACACTTTGCATCTGGAGATAATGGTGGTATGCAGTGTAATTGACCATTAGGGGGATTCATTTCACTGTCTGAAACTAGCACCCACACACACGCAAAGCTGACCCCTAACACAGAGGACAGAGTTGAAACAATAAACAAAATGCTGCTGGTGTTTTCTCTTGTTCTCTGCTGCCAAATTCTGTCTCAAGTATTAAGACATTACAAAGAACATAAACTCTAGTTAGCTGTCTGTATAGCTACTATTCACTGTATTCAGTCAAGGCTCTTTATTTCTCTGGGCACAGCAGTTAGTGTTAGCCAGCTAGGAAAGGACTATTATCAGTAACAGTGACAGACTGACAGAACTGTTTAATCTGACAGGAAAGTAAAAAGCGTGAAGTACAGCTCAGGAAATCAGAGTAATTGCACTTTGAAGACACGAAGCCCAAGCATTAACCCTTGAGCCAATAGGAGAAGGAACATGGGCACCTACCTCTGTAACTAACACACCAAGCCTCACTCTCCTCTTTCTCACAGGGACAACTGTCCACAGCAATTCTTGCTCATGAGAAGCTGATTTACGAGTAAGTCTGTATGAGATGAGATCTCGGCTTCATTTCTTTTTTTGTTTTTGCTTACCAGTAGTAAACTAGGCCTGTTTCATGCCTTGGCTACCCAGATGCCTGTCCCTTTCCTGCCTTTTTTACTCTGTCCAAAAGGTGGGAGCTGTTATCATGGAACAAAAGGCTTTAGAAAAATGGCTTGGCAGTTGTGGCAGTGTGACATCTGCTTGTCATATTGATCCCAACTACTGACACTTCTGTGAGAATCCATCTTCTGTACTCATTTGGTCTTCAGTCTCTTAAAGTCAAGATCTGTTGATTCACAGCAAGGTGATTTTAGAGATGACTGTCCCATAAATTTGACTAATAGAGTGTGTACTGATGCCTCCATCACTCATCCACAACCCAGGACATGAGCTTAAACCAAACGCCACCACAGCTTCAATCTAAGGTGATTAATAGTGAGTTGTGACAGCTGAAGAATGAGCACATTTGCTTCTTTCATTCTGTCTTTGCTTCTCCTGCAGACAGCTGGAGAAAGCAATTCCTAAATACTCTCTCTACCTAGCATGAACATACAGAGCCTGATTGTCAAAGACAGCAGCTGCTGAAGCAGCAGCTAAATCCTGTCAAGTCAAAGAAATTTGCTTGGGAAGTCTCAGTGAAGTCCAGTAGAGTGGGACTGTCCTTCCACATGGCTATTTCCTGTACCATGGGCACATAAAAGACTTCACCTGTGGTATCTTGCACAAGAGACTCAGAGCAATTGCTCCAGAGCCACAGCCAATCTCCAGGATCACAGGAGGTGGGACAGCAGCCGAGGAGGCTGAATTCTTCTCCTCACATTTCCGAGATTCTTCCTCCACAACAAAAGAGATGAGATCCTAATAAAACAAAGAGAAATACTGCCATGACTTTTTGTTAAAGGTAACTGTTTTGAATCTGTGGATTGAAGAAATTAAAATTTCTTCTGTCCACAGCCTAAAATATACTTGTTTTGCTGATTTTTAAAGCACAAATGACAGTGACAGAGACGACAAGAAGTCATTTAAGCTTCATCTCCCCCACAGGGTGCCTTGACTAGTATCCTGAGGAGTTTGTTATGATTTCTCAGAGATCCTCTGAGGTCTTCTAGCACTGGGAAAAAACAATAACCAAACAGCTGGAGCGCATTATCTTCTGTAACACCATTTTATTTACACCAAAATTCCAGCCATTAGCATTTAAAAGCTTCAAAATTTAATACTTCTAATCTTCTAAGTAATCTAGAGACAGCTACACAGCTCTGAACAACATCTTAAATCAATAATCCAATCTGAAGATGAAAAGCAAAGGCAGAGAGTTACTAAATGACACACACAAGCCATTCCCTGGATGGATTTCAGATTGTGGACTCCTACTACATTTTGCTGTTGCACAGAACTTTCATCCATGCTTCTTGAGCCCTATGCACCTCTGCTGCAAACGTCTCCTCCCTGCCACCAATCTAGTTTTGAAATTTCTTGGCAACATCATGTGAAATCCAACACAACAGAGAGGTCTTAAAGACACATAGGTCCAAGCTTTGTGAAAATGAGAGACTAGTTACTACAGAAAGTACAAAAGTGCCTCCCTCAGACTGCAGCACGAACTTCTCTCGCTGTTCAGCAGAGAAATATAAACACCTTGGGTGGGTGAGCACTTGCTGAAACTGCTTATAACTCCCTGAGATCCTTGTTCTTTCATGGCACAACTGTACAGAAAGAAAATAAGGCCTTACTGCCCAAGCTGCTCCCACAAAGGCTAGGTTATTCACTTGAGAGATTTGCTCTTGAATCTCTCCTATAAATCCAGAAAGCCTAACAAGTCACGAAAAATTGGCTTGATTTTACCAACAGGAAAAATGAAAGACTTTACAAGGAAAATTACTGGCCTTCATTTTTTTCTTTTTTTTTTTTAAATATATATTTCACATGTTCTTGGCCTAAGCAGGATTACCTAAAAGCAACACATCCTGACAGGATCAGAGTCAGCTTCTTTTTAGCACAGCAATGGCTTTCTCCAGGAGCCAAAGTCAGTTCTGCTTGTACATAAGGATGTAAGCCCTTCTTTGGATATATCACTAAACATGGGGTACAGTGGAACAGATGGTCTGTGCACAGGTGTGGAGTTCTCCTGAAGATAGTTGTTGCTGTCAGTCGATCACCCTTCATGTCAGGCTGATTTGCATCTGTGGGATGTAGTGAGAGAGGCTGCAAACAGGTGTAAAAATGAAAAGCTGGCATAGATGAACTTCTGTGGAAACAACCCCAGCAACAGTCTTTGAGAGACATGGGCTGCTTTGTCAGATGGTATTTTTTTTTTAAGACACACACAAAACACGAATTGCTCTTCAGTATAATAAAGCACTGTGCCCCTTCAAAGAACTGTGACTCGTGCTGCTTCACAGTCCTGGATAAGAGACAAGTGTGTTTAAACACTGTCCTGCCCTAGGAAAGCCAGGCAGCTTTGAAATGCTCCATTTTAATAGAACCCTGTGACTGAAAGCATAAGCAGAAAAAAAAGATGTGCTTCATTTGAATACATAGACACTCTGCATTTCTCCTAGTAACATTACTTCTTGTTAGATCAGTTTCTGAGCTGTTGCCATTTCCAGCCCAGCCACTCTGGGCTTTGCTTTTTTTCCAGTAGTATGGCCCTGCCAACGTTATCCTTTGGGGAGTCACTGGGTCCTTGACCTTCTCCAGGCTACTTTTCACAACCACAGACTTTTGAAGCCTTTAGGAGGTCTTTTAGCAACAACCTCCTTCAGCTGTATTCATCACTTTCTTTTAAATCTGCAGTCGTGAAGCTGGAACAAGCCAAGGATGCCCAGGTCTTTACTCACCAGATAACAACAGCCTTTGTTCTTCTCCAGCCTCTACCCTCTGCCTTTTCCAGAGCTCTCAGTAATGAGTACAGCTGTGCTCCTACCTGAAAGCCAAGAGGGAAGGGGAAGCAGAAGCAGAGGGAGCTACACTGAGGTCTCTCAGAGCTGCATCTTCACTGCAGGGTTCAGCTTGGGGCCCAGCGCCGCTGGTGGCTCAGCCAGATACGAGGTGCCACTCCGCAGCACCCTGCTCTCATTACCGTGCCTCAGAATCACATCTTCCTTGTTGCTCTTCTGGGATTCCTTTCCAGACAACCATGGAGACCATGGAGGAAAATATTCCCACAGGATGCAGGAAACCATTAGAGGACCACCAGCATTCAGATAACATGGAAAAGTAAACACCATATCTACCCACTTGTGCATGAAAGTGGCTTTTGCATTTCAGCTAGATGAATCAGTTTGAAAATACTTCTGAAATGAGGACAGGCAGAGATTGCAACCACAGCAGGTGCTGACGATTCCAAGGCCACAGAAGAGCCATTCTGCTTGGACACTGAATTGCTCCCAAACGCCGGTCATTTCTGGTTACTTTTAAGTATTTCCAGGAAATTCTCTGCACTAGCTCAGAAGAACCATCCATCTCCCGGGTTGTTCACAGAGGGGCACAAGTTACTGATTACAAAATGTCCACATGTAACTTCCTTAAAGTAGAACTACCATCAGCATTCATTAACTTCATTAAGGTTTATTATTAGCAATTTCAAGCTTTGAGTTATTATGGAACTTCTGCTTCACACGCTCCACAGTAAAAATAATTTGAGAGTGCTTGCCAAAGCAATCTGCATTTAAATACAACTGACTTCAGTTTTTACCACATTTATATTAAGAAAGGGATGTTGATATAACTTCAGCATCACATCTTCCCTGACTCCCTTGCCTTATTGTCTTGGTTTCTTCATACCTTTCCAAAGCAAAGACTGTTTCTCTCATAAGAAACACGTTTGTCACAATAGTTTAGAATTAAAAGACAGTATTAAAAGTAATGTGACAAGCTAAGAAACTACTTCCTTTTTCAGCCATTAGTATCTCACTGTAGTCAAAGAGTTCAATAATTATGAAACTAAGTTCTTTTATGAAGTAAATTCAGTTGAGAACAAAGTAGAAGGTATTTCCTAACCAGTACATCAGGAAAAAAAGAATTACCAGTATAGTTCATTCAATGTTGTATTAAATTTGTAACTACATACACATTAAAAAGATACAAAACAACACAGAGGAACAAGACATTTTAGAAATCCGTGTTAATTGGCTGCGATACTAACTATCCTTTCCTTGACTTACAGCTTTCACCAGAAAAACCAAATTTCCCCAGCGTCTGTAAAAGAACTGGGCCCCCAGCAACCACAATGCAGAGCGGGTCCAGTTAGCACACTGCCATGGCCACCAGCTTTCCTCTACAGAAATTACGAGGGATTGAGATGTCCAAAGTTGTTTTAAAAGTGTTCTTCAGATGGTTTTGGTATTTTTCCATCTCTTATGAAGCAATCTGGTCAAAATCTGTGCTTCCTCAGTCCTCTGAAGACGTGACTTGAAATTGATGAATTACTTTGCAGAATCTTGAGAGATAAACTATCTCTGGGCACACATTCCTGCACTCCTGTGTAGGGTACAAAACACCATGCAAGACAGACATCCCCTGCCTCTGCAGAAGAATCCGACTAGAGCCACAGGTAGGGAAGAGCAACAAACAGGCAGAAGATGCTAAAAAGAAAAACTGGGACAACAGCAGATGGCCAAAGGCTGTGGTCTTTACTGTGTGGGATACGCTATATCATCTCTGACGGAACACTTTCGGACAGCAAACATCTGCTAACATAATGCCAACATTGCTTAAAGCCATCTTAACCCACAGTTTAGTCACCACTTCCAAAGATTGAGACAAAATCAGAAATTCCAATGAGAAAAAGAGAGAAATCATTTTGACAGTCCAGCACATCAACCTTTGGGCAACGCTAGGTAAGTCCTCCACAACCTGCCACTCTACACTTGAAATGGCAGCACAAAAAGGCTTACTTGCACTGGCACCATTGTCAAGATTGAAGACAATAGAGAAATATCCCTTACTACAGAAAAATGCTCATTTTGATTAAAAAAAAACATTAACACAGACTTCACTGACTTTATAGCATCTAAAGCCTTGTAGCATCAGGTGCCCTGTCCATGAAAAAAGACCGTAAAAATAAAAATAATTAAAAAAAAACACAACAAGAAAGTGCTGCATTAAGGAAGAAATAAAACTGTAAATTAAGAAAGTATTTCAGAAAGGTGACCTGATTTCAGACCTACCCACACCACGCTAACCACTGTGGAATTATTAAAATCTGAATTGCTGCTTACAGTAAGCCTTTCTGTCATTGTCAGTAGCAACACAGCCCACACTAAGAGTCTTGCTAACCAGTGCTACTGGTACTGGCAGAGACACTTCAGAGATACATGTGAGGGTCTGAGAATGATGTGTGTCACCACATGTAGGAAGAAGATTATGAGTCGAAGATTATGAAGGTTACTACTCCCTCGGTCTGTGCAATAAGCTGCTTCTCTAGCTACCCAGTTTTGGAAGGAGTGAAAGGCCTGAATGCTAAACAGACAAAATGAGACAAACCGAAACCCTCTCTTTTTGCTAGCAGTGATGTGAAGGTGGAAGGGAAGGAGTGGGCCGAGCGTGGCTGGGACAGCCCCACAAGGCTCACAGCTGCTGATACCCACTTGCGGGGTCAGACTGCACATTTTGCTCAATAAAGGGACGCACACAGGTGCTCAAGGAGCAGAGAGGAAGAGCTCAAAGTCACACGGAAGGCTGAGCTCAGGAGCCACTGCTGCCCCTTGGAGCAAATCTTAGGTATGATTAGAACTGCCCCACCGCTGTCCTCTCCCCCAGAGCTTGCAGGATTGCCATGCACCTTTTCAGGGTACACCCTCAAGTGTCATTGTGCTCCAGGGCCTTTTTGTCATCTGCTACAGGTAGGCAGCATGACAGCCTGAGCAACAGGCTAGGCTCAGGAACAGGGCCAGCTCACAGCTCTGCACTTACCGGTGTGAATAAATCCCAGTCTCTCTGCACGTTGCAAATTTCTTCATATGGGAGAAAAAACAAACCAACAAAAAAAACCCCCAAGAATAAATATCATAAAACAATGAACTTCTCCCACAGCTTCTAGGATTTTGTGCAAATAAATATTCAGGAGGACAACAAGAGCACCAGCTACCTACAAAGTTATGCATTCATGAGGGTGGTAAGCTGGGTGCAAAGCAAAATATCTGGAAGGGTTTTTACAGTGCACTGGTCTGAAGGTGATGCAGGCATTCAGGGATTTGTTTCCAGGTGTACAAATTCTGTTGATTAGCATGGAGTGGAGGCAAGCTGGCAGTATCTAGGCATTATGTACCTTTGTCAGAAGAGTATTTAAAAAAAAATCTACAGGGCAAAGGGCAGGGCATCCTCAACGGTGAGGGGAGTTCTAGTACTTAAGAGCAGAAGAGGATCTTGCAAGGACTAGAAGAGACCCTTTACCTGCAGTTCCATACAGGGGACACAAATATTTGCTTCCTGTGCTACACTGATTTCCAGAACTCAGAGGTTCTCAAGCTTTTGCCTCTTTGCCAAGCCACTCACAGTCCACTCCCTCACCTTGCTATTCCAGGAAGCCTTGCTTCACTGCCAGATTTGCCCTATGTTCACACTGTCATTTATTTGGTTCCCCCTCACATTTTTTCTGTTGAGCGAAATAAATGCAAAGCTTTGCCAATACCTCCAGCTTCCCATGAGCCTCTGCCTCACCCTTCCACCCACAGCTCCACTCCTCCCCGCCCCCAGTGCACACTCGTGTTCTGACAGGTTCTTGGTATTACCTCCCCGTCCCTGTGGCCAGGTCTCTAGTTCACTGTATTTCTTGGAACCACAGCTGCACAAAGAAGCGTGAGGACGGCGTCTGCCAGCACCCAAACCACAAGCTCCACAGCTGCACAGCTCCAACCAGCAGACAGCGCAGGGCCAGGCGGCTTTCAGCACTGAGGCAGACAGGAGGATACAGCAGATTCTTACTGCGCAGCAGCGGCTGCAGAGCTGCGTGGAGGTCCAGAAGCAAAACAATCGCATGCTGTCGGCCGACACCAGCAAATGAGATATCTGATGTTTCTGTGAAGTACATTACATAGAATTACAGGGCTAACAAAAGCAGGATTACGGGAGAAGGGGAAAAGGCAAGGATGGAGCACACAAATTCACACCGCGTTCCTATATATAGAGCCTTTTTTTTCTGCTCTGTATACTCTTGGAAGAGCAGGGAAGACAAAGGCCCACGGGTAGGAGTCTGGGGAGTGAGAATCTCTAAAGTCCCTGGTTAGCAAAGGGGACACAGAAAACAAAAGGCCTATGAAAACCTGCATAACCTCACTGCTGTCACATACTTCCTGGGAATGTTTTACTTATTTGTGTGCTTTCCAGAAACTTCTGTTCTCAGAATCCAGGACTTTCTGTAGAGCCTGATCTGATATTAACCAAATTACCCCTCCCCTCCTGTTTGCCCACTTGGCTGCCAATCAGCACATGACAAAACACCAGGAAGCCAAGCTGGAAACTTGGCCACAGAGGGCAGGCTGGTGGCTACAGCACTTGTATCCTGGGCTCTTCCGCCTGGCCCTGCAGCAGACACAGCATCCAGGCAGATGCTCTGCTTCAGCTCGCTTGTCCTAGCTTCAAAACTCCACTTACTTGGATGTCCGAGAGAAGCAATGCAGGAGCTGGGTGCAAACCCAAATGGATTTGTCTTCATATTCATGTGGGAAGCTCCCTGAGTCCCATCCATCCTGTTCCAGACATTCTGTAGTTTGTTTTTCCAGCTCCAGCCCTAAGTCTCGCTCTAACTGCTGATGAGCAGCTCTGATGAAATCCTCTGAAACTGAGGTCCCTTTTAAACCACAAAAAGCAGATCAAAAGCTCAAGACTCCATGGAGCTCTTTTAGGGCAAAAATATAAAGGCATTGACAATACCTCTCTGTGAGAACATATTAGGGAAGTCAATGTAAGCTAACAGATCTGTGCATGAGTTGGTGGCGGTGGGGGGGAGGGGAAGGTGTAGAAGCTGTTGCTTTTCCCCACAGAATTTTCCTTTACATTTTTGAGCCTCTTGCTGAAATGACCAGCTTAGAAGCAATCTTCTGCTCTCCCACAGCCTTTTTCTTGCATAGGAAGCCAGAGGAAACTACTGCCATAGTCCCTCTGGCCTTTTAGCCAGGAGCAACTGTTCCTTCATTACCTTTACAGCAAGAAATCTGTTCCAAGAAAAACATTCTGTCCAGATTTTGAAGTAGCCAGCAAGAGAGGTACCAAGGTTCCAGCTATGCTATTTCGGTAGTTAATTACATTCTCTGTTGAAGATGTGCACCTTTTCTTCTGTTTGCATTTATAGCGCTTGTTATACACTTGTCCATGAAACTAATGAGTGTTCTGCTAACAAATTTCTGCTCCCTGGGCCAGGTAATTAACCCTCAAGCTTATCTTTGATGAGCTAAATAGCCTTTCACAATAAGGCAGATTTTCTGTTAATCCACCTACTGGTCCTTCTCCTGACCTAGTTTTCCATTTCTTTCTCAACCAGTGAGTAACATAACCAGACAGCATTTCACCAACTATTCCACTCCTGCAGTACAGAGAGGTGATTTAATCCTGGTGCCTGTACTTGGCAATCCCTTGGTAACCTGTACAAGGGTCACAATGGCCTGCTGGGCAGCCCCCTGAAAACTGGGCAGCCATTACCCAGCACAGCCCCACAGATTTCTCCAAGCTCTTCAGCCAGAAGCAGCACCTCTGCGACGAGGCCAGGCTGCATTATTTCTCTCTCCACGTACAATCTTATTAAACACTCGTGCCTAGCTCAAAGGGCAGTTCTGATTGCTTTGTAACAACAAGCTCTGCTGTAATTTCCACTCCTTGGCCTCTGTGCCACAGCCTTCTTTTTCTGGAAATACTGGCTTCCTCCAACATACTGGTAAAATACTACCTACCGTAAGAGCAAAATCTCATCTCAGGGGGGCCATGGAAATGCTACAACTTCAGAACAGTTGTTTACATCTGTGTTTTGATAGATAGCACAATTTCTGATCAATTAAATAACGTCCTATTCAATTTCTGTTCAATATACTTTATGGGAGTCTGCAGATATCTCAGGAAAGGACCCCAAAATCGTGTATAAAGAGGACACTATCCATCCTTTTCATTTCCCAAACTGTGAAGGAAGAGACAGAGAGAAGCAGTTTTCCCCTGAAGAGGAAACTGATCAGAAGCAAAACTATGGAAAAGAAAACAAAACAATGAGTCTCCTGATTGCTGGTCCATGGCTGCGCTCACCAGACACTGTGACCTTTTGAACTTTCTGAAATGTAACTGTTTGTGGTGCAGAAATCAGGGAAATGACAGGCAATTCTGCATCAGGAAGCTTCCTTTTAGCCTTAATCAAAACAGAAAAATGCGCACGCTCCTTTGCCACACAGCACCGGAGAAAGCCCCCACCTGGCGATCTGGAGATTTGCATTTACATGCCAGGAAGTGAAAATCCTCCCTTCTCTCTGCTCGACCTTCTTAAGAGGTTAATGATTATGCTTAGCGAGAATTTAGGTTAAACTTCATGAAAGGTTTCTTGGAGCAAATCTTCGCTTAAAGTGCTTTCACAGAACACCCCAGCACAATGACTGCTATTCAGTTGACACAGGCAAGTAAACAGCAGCGGCTTCAGTACACTGAGCAAGTTGGCATAGGAAGGAATCAACCTATCTTGAGAAACAAGTAAAAAACTTAAAAATCACAGGTGGATAAAGGATTGCTTAGCCAGTGACAGGACAAAAGTTATAAATGCTATGGAAAGCATGAATGGTTATTCCATGTGTTAACAGCAAAAAGTAAGAGCTCTGTTAAAAGAACAGGCAGCAACTGAAACAAAGAAAATGCTTTCCCCACTTACAGTACAAAATTAGAGCAATTCACTGTCAGATGATGTCACAGAGGTTAGAAACACAGACAGACTAAAAAGAGGATTAATGGAGGACAGATCCACTAGTGATTATGAAGCAGAATGGCCTCAAACCCAGCTTTGGTTAAGAACTGCTGTCTGTCAAAACAAGGGGGGGATCCTTCAATGCCTGCTTTTCTCTCGTTATTTTGTCCCCACCATCTGCTACAAGCCCCAGGATGACACAGTATTTTGAATGAGAGCAATTTAATCTGACCCAGTAAACCTGTTTCCATGCCTTACACGGCATTCAGCAATCTCACATGAGAGCACAGCCACAGTCTTTCCAGATGACTATTAAAAAAATGCTCAGCACGGAACAGACTTGGCATTTCTTCCCCTATAACAACTACCAGGTTAAGCACACCTATTCAGCATACAGCATGCTTCCTCACTTCCCTTCACTGGGCAACTCACAGTCACCACAACAAAACCAAGATGGAAAAACATATGCAGGGCCTGAGCTCATGGTGAGATCACAACAGGTAAGGAGGTGCCACCCCCAGGTGGCCTGAGGGTCAGGAGGGCTGGCTGGGCTGTGAGAAGCCTCACAAGCAGAGCTGGAGCTCTCCTCCCAGTAGCTCTCCTCCAGTGTTCAAGACCATGACTCTACCCACACAGTAACTGCAGGGGATGAAAGGAGACCATTTCTGTTTCCTCTGAACAAACAAGCCTTCATCTGCTTTAAAACACAGCATGTGAGAGAGGAGGGGATCAGAACACGCTAGAAGCCATACTGTAATAGTTAGATAGAACTGACAGGAACTCTGCGAGTCTAAGCCTGCAGTGCCCTCTAGGGGTACAAAACAGGTGAGCCACAGCCTGCGCTACCTCCTTTGGAGAAATCCTGGACCCAGCTAAACTTCCTTAACGAAGCCACGGTGAGGACTGATTTAGCCTTTATTTACTGAGATAAAAAAGGAATCACCTACCCACGACTGGATGAGTTCTTCTCTTTGTCCTATTTTCATTTAATCCACAAAGCTGCTGCGATGGTAACTCAGCCTGAGTTTTAGAAGGACTCGCTTTGGGAAAAGGGCTGCCTTCTGCACCAGTAGTCACTGAACAACACTGGGACAGAGAGTCCTTGACACTGCAAGAGTAAGTGCATAACTAAGACAATTCACAAGACAGAGCACACCCCCAAACTTTGACCTGAACACCCCTGCATCACAAAAGCTTGGCTCTGGTGACCCTGGGCACATCACAGAAGTTACCCCAGGACCCTCCTGCAGTCTTTGCTGCCAGGCTCGGGCTGCAGCGCAGCCCTGCTCACATCAGGACAGCAGGCAGGACACGAGGTCACATGCACCCCTGCAACCGCACACAGCGCTTGCAGCAGCGAGCCCACAGCTGTGTGCACGGAGGACCAGGTAAGTGGAGGAAGGTGAGAGTGCAGACTGTGCAACAAAACTCTCCTCCAGCGCAGTGTGTGTGTACTCACAGAGCAACCTATCCGCCCTGCACGCAGTTTTGGTTCTCTGTCCCACCCCCATCCCAAATCCCACAGAACAGAAGGAAGAGAGCCACACGTACCGGCAAAAATATTCCCACAGAAAGCAAATGGAAGTGGGCTCAGCTACCAGAGAGCAAAAGGGGCAAATTCCACACGGGGCAAAACTGAAGCAGACAGCTGAGCTTCTCTCTTTGTTCAGCTCCTTGTCCACAGGACGGAATCAACGCTGGTATTTTATGCCAGCATATGTGTTTGTCTTCACAGCTTTACCCATATGCCTAGCAGCTCATACCAAGAGTCGGAACCCTTCTGGTTTAACCACAGAATAAAATATGCAGAATAAAAATGCTTCCTTGTCCTTTTAGTCTTCAAATTAGCAGGCAGGAGCATTTGTAGAAGCTATGAAAACATAAGGAGGAAGTGAACGTTGCAGTGCTGGTATACCTACACTAGAAAAGTCAATGTAAGGAGCTACATTTACTCAACCCAGAACAAGACACGCCATGTGGCTTGTCTGCGCAGTCATAAAGAAGCAACTTGACCCTGGGATATCAATGTTGATAATTAACTGCTTTCTAAAGAACAAGATTCTATACAGATATAATTTGATCAACAGTGTCAGTACTAATAGCTGTAAGAATGCTGCAGACAAATCCTGAATAGAAAGAGCAGTAGAGGCAACTTCAATATTTTTGAGAGGAGGTTTTTCCACAGCAGTTTTGAAGTCCAGTGAAGCCTAGAAAATTCTCACTTACTGAGCAAAGCATGGGCAAACCCTCACCCAAACAATCACGCACAGCTCTCAGTCAGAGATGACCAATGTAGATGAGGGAAAGAATCTGGACACCAGCTCAGTTTTGGGCAACTGGTTACACACAGTACATGGTTCCTGGAAGCAGCACATGCCCATAGCAGTGTCCTGCACCAGGTGCTGATAAATAGCTGGATCTTGTCTGCGTGCTTTTCCTGTTTGAGAAAATTCCCTAGCATCAGGCCACAAGAAAGCTCTCTCTCATGCATTGTCAAGGGCTTGGGTCAAGTCTCAGGATTTGCTGTGATGTGAATTTTTTTTTTCCTCAAGAGGAAGATCGACGTAACAACTTTACAAGAGCCAACTGTAGACACTACCCAATGCTGTTACAGAAATCACAGATGCATCCTAAGAAAAACGTATCTATGAAATCTGGAGCAGAGCACAGAATGCCTCACTATGCCTGTACAACGATAAGACAAAGCGCAGGAAAAAAGCAACCAAGTCTAATTCTCGTGCTGCTCCTTCCCATACCATACAGAGGCTTCACCAGCAGCATCCACATCTTCTTTCATATGAAAGAAGGCAATGAACTGCCCAGCCCTCTCTCAAACCACCAGAGGTTTCAGCATCTCACCCCTACAGCCCAGACAAATGGAGTGATAGCTCACACCTTCCAGTTAAATCTGGTAAATGAGATTGATTTTTTTTTTTTTAAGCACCAGGGCACAACACATCTCCCTGCGATGAAATTCAGAGGCGCGAAGAACAGTCACAGGAAGTGCAGCAAAAAGCTTCAGAAGCTCAATGAACTGCATCCAGAGGAAGAATGGCTCTGGGAAAAGATTAAGTGGGAAGCATTTCTGATGAGTATAAAGAAGGAACGCAGCCACATCTGAGTTGCTGAGAAGGCATGTGACTAAGTGGCTGGAGCACTAGCTACATGTAAGATTATCTTAGTGCAACTTAGTATTTAACAGCTCTGTTGGAAAGAGTCTGTGCTCACTTACATGGAGCAACATCAGGGAATCATCCTGGCTGTGAACTTGCAGCTAGTTCCCCTAACCCTGATGAAAGCAGTGGGAACATGCAAACAACTGTTGCGAAAGCTCTCATCCTTAAACTCACTCTTCCATCATTTGGCACTTCCTCCCATGAGAAGAAACTTCGTAGCCTGGTTTAAGAGTGCCTGGTTTTAGTTACACCTGTATCATCATGAAAGTTCAAAACATTCCAGTGCAACCTAAGACACTCCTCTACTTTTTTTTTCCCCCCATTTTTAAACAAACAACATCAACAGACAAAACTCCAGCTGACACTGCTTTACGCAGGCAAATCTGACACCAGATAGAGCGCAAGAAGCCAATGGAAAGGTGCCATGCTACTGCTGGAAACCAAACACCCTTAGGTGTTTGCTCAGAAGCCTGCTGGACTCCTAATGCACAACACTTTCTCTACTTTACAGGCCTCAAGACCAAGTGACTCTTTCCCAGTGTGCTATATAACCTTAAGAGAGGGCAGCGGCAGGAGCTGGCTGGAGACTTCAGTAGAGAAGCCACCAGACCCAGGACCCGAAGCCATTCTGCAACCCTGGATCCACAGGCCTAGACTACAGACCTGTTTGTTCCAGCCCTTCCTGGCCCTTTTATCTCTGTTTTGCTCCTTCTGAGCAATTCTTCCACCTGGATTCTTCTTCCCATCCCTTCTCTCTTGCTACACTGTTCATCTCCTCCTGAATGCACAGCCCTTCACTGCTCATTACGAGAAAAGCCACATTTGCTCCAATTATTTAATCCCATTTCCTGATTATTGTCTGCTGATGTTGTTTGTTGAGGCAGACCTCTGTAAATTCAATTGCCAGCGGAGCTTCATTCCTGAGCTATCATGAGCTTCTGGACTTTCAGAATAAACATACTAAAAATGTACCTTCATATTGTGACACATCAAATAAAGTTTTCCCACAAACACAAGGTTTGGGTTAAGCTGTTTACGCTAGATTTTTGCCCCAGGGTACATAAAGTGGTTTAAAATACAAGATGTTACAAAGTACTGCATTTCGACAGAGCACTGCCTTTCAGCAGAGATGCTTTTACCAAAATCCCACACATGGGCACCATTAGCAACATTCACAGACATTAGCAGCCCTGGTTTCCACGGTACACAATAGGTCTTTGTTTGAAGCCTGGCACTGCATGGAGAGAATGAGAGCACAGTACCAGAGGAAGCCTTGTCAACAGATGGTTTGATATGCATAATGGTAAAGTTCTCTTTGGGTTTAGTGCTCATACTGCATTCAGGAATTAGCGGGGTGTTAGAGCTTGGAAATACTCTCTTGAATCAACCACAGCAGAAATGCCATCAATAAAAACAATCCTAACCATCACTGGGCTCCAACTAGCAAAACTGTTTCTCAAGCACTGTCTCCAGGCTTCATCAGCACAGAATGACCAAATCCAGATACAAGAGCGAGCTCTCACCTAAGGACACCAGCAGCCACCATGACCTAGCGCCTGGCAGCCTCTGAATGAGATTCTGCTGATGTCCTGTACCAAACCAAGACCTAGATTCTGAATGTTTTTCTATAGATTGAGATGATAGGATTTAAGGGGCATTTGTTCCAATTGCCTTCAACCCTCACATGGACTTCAACAGCTCCTTCTTCCTCAAAGGGCATAACAGAAGCATAGATTTTCTTTGCCTTTTACTTTTGTATAACGAAAGGTGCCAGATAATGGACCCTGCACGCTGCATCCTTCCTTTCGTGAGCTGCTGCTTTCTTCACACTTCCCAATTTGTTTTTCCTGCTTCCTCAGGTAAAGCAGAGTGGGGTCCTCCTGTCTCCAAAACTAACTCAGTCCTTGACTTCTCCTCTGACATAACAGTCCTTACTCTTTACAGTTTGAGAATATAATAGCTCAGTTGGAAAGTACCTACAAAGATTATTAAGTCCAATTATCTGAGCACTTCAGGGATAACCATAAGTTAAAGAGCATTACTGAGGCCATTGCCCAAATGCCTCTTGAACACAGACAGGCCGTGAGGTACCAGCTGCTCCTCTGGGAAGTCTGTTGCAGTGTCTGACCACCTTCATGGTAAGGAAATTTTCCCTAATGCCCAGTTTGAGCTTTCCCTGGCTCAACTCCATGCTGTTCCCATCCTGCCATCAGCTCCCAGGAGTCTCTCTCTGCTTCTCCTCCTCAGGGAGCCGCTGCCTCCTCTGGATGCATTCAAGGACCTTAAGATCTTTTAAAATTGTGAAGTCCAGAACTGCACAGAGTATTCAAGGTGAGGCTGCACCAGTGCTAAATACAGTGGGAGAATCATCTTTTTACCAGCTGGCCATGCTGCGTTTAATACACTCAAAACAGCATTCTTTATGCAGCAAAGGGCTACTAGCACAGCAGTCATTTCTCTGATCGTTTGCCTATCAAAATTCTAATTGGACAGGCTATGGAAATCATTCCATCTCTAAAAGTTAACATTCACTGCAAAAACAAAAACCAATTCTCAAAAGAAAAACAGAAACAAAGAAAAACAACTCTTAAGGAGTAGTAAACAGAAAGCCTTGCTTACTAGGATGCTCATGAGCTGAAAGCTAGGCCTACCATTAGACAAAGTGTCACCATATAGTTCCTATGCTTTTCCCTAGTACACTAGGCAAAATTAAAACTTAATTTGAATGTATATGGCTATTCCTTCCACTTTTACAACTGACAATCACATCTAATTCCAGCCCAGGTCAGAATCTACCTGTGGGTCAGCCTAGGAAAGGAAACAACGGTTCCACTTGCAGTGCTTGTCCAGAAATCACTGTGGAGTCAGCAGACAAGTAGCAGGTGCCATTTCTACTGGCCTGCACTGTCTTAAACTGCACGTGGATAAAGAAGCTCTCTGGAGTCCATCACCTTTTTCCAGTAGTAGCTTTCTGCTACTTTGGACAACTTTGAGCAGTTGCAATATAGTAGTAAAGTGGCAGGATATTCAAGGAGTCCTTACCACAGCAGAAATAAGGAAAGCAAGCCTCCATCAGTGGTGATGGATCTCTCTGCAATCAAGGGATACGCTAGCTTGCAAAACCTCTTGCTCTGAGCCAGGATGCAAAAGTTCACCAGCACCAGTTCCTAGCCACAAGCTTAGGATGCCCCTGTTTTAGAAGTCATCTGACCTTCTCAGCACTATAGCCCCACAAAGCACATTCATATCAAGGCAGAGTGCAGATTCAAGACCCCTCTATGTTTCCCACTTTCATACCTCTGTTTCAGGACGAGGAATAAATACTGGAGGCCTCATCTTCAAAGTCAGGTCCTGAAAGTCCCACTCACCAAGCACATACTGCACTGGCATTCTGTGTTAGGCAAAAACAAATGTAAACACTTGAGCATTATGCTTTGTAACATAAAAAGCTCTCAATACCATGCTTACTTCATTGCAAACCACACTACCCCTCTAATGGTGGGCATCTAGAGGACACTAAGGCTCTCAATTGCATGTGCAACATGCATGTGCACACTCCTTGACAGCTCTGGGAGTTCCACTTCAGCAGAACAGTGTCTTGACAAGAACTGGACCTGGGGAACTAAAGGCCAGTCAGCTCACCTAAAACTGAAGAAGCTGAGGGAGCAAATCATCCTGAAAATTTCCAAACACATTAACAGAATGGATTTACTAAGGGACTCCTGACCGGTGTCCTCTGTGTCCAGTGTTGAGCTCCTACGTCCAGGAAAGGCACGGATGTACTGGAGCAAATCCAACAAAGGGCCATTAAGATGATTAAGGGATTGGAGCACCTGACATACAAGAAGAGACTGAGAAAGCAGGGACAGATCCACCTTGAGAACAGAAAGCTCAAGCAAGGTGGAAAACTCATCAGCAATTACAGACATCTGATGGAAGGGAGTAAAGATGATGAAGTCAGACTTTTTTTTCAGTAAACATAAGCTGAAAGAACGAGAGGCAGTGGGTACAGATTAAAATACAGAAAACTCCATTTAAAACCAAGAACCACCTCCTTCTCCCCCATCCCTTTTTTTTCCCCCTTTTAGAGAAAACTCTCCCAAGGAATGACAGTAAGACAACTCTCCTACCTTTCTAGTCGCTTGCAGCACAGCTGCTGGATCTGTTCCTGCTGCATTGCTGTAATAGGAGTGTGAAGTTTTTCGGAATCCAAGCTCTGAAACTGAAGACAACATCACTTTAAAACCTGCCCACTTGTGCAACTTACATGTTGCCTGCACCCTCCAGGCAGACCCAGCACAATGACAGACACATACGGAGGGCACTCTTTGAAACCCCAAATGACAAGGAGAACCTATCTGCATGTTTAAAAATAAACCTGTACAGTTGCACTTTCGGGGGTTAAAGTATAAGTAAGATAAAGAATCAGTCCACCAAACAAGTCAGGCCATGATGCTGGTGTACACATCATGGGTGACATTTCAGTCCCTACAAATAAAGCATTTAAGAGATCCCAAGTACTTTACTGGAATTAATAAACTATAACCCACACTCTCCGCCTTCTGAGGGAGGGAAAAGCTGTTCTACCTCCTCTAAGTGAGATAAAAAGAAGGGTAAGGGGATTTGACCAAAATAACAAAGCAAGAGGCACACGCAGATCTTGCTCCTTTTCCATTACTTAACTGTTTTTGCTCCCAAGACAAATGACACAATATATTCACTGGATTCTCGTGCTTCAGGGATCCCATTCTTCTCAAACACCTCTTGCCAGTACCTGGCCACAGCAGGGGCAGTCACCGGCCCAGGTCTTGTACTGCAGCTCTGCCTCAAAGATGACTGCTTGGGACCGATGACAGGACTTGGACTAGGTCCTGCTGGCACATACTGAGGCAAAAGTCCCCAGAACCTTCTGAGCAGCGAGGGGGTGAGGCACCTCATTGTTGCAAAGTCACCTTCTGGTTTCCATGTGGGTTCCTTGTTTCTGTCAGCTGATCTAATCCGTGAAGAGACTCACACAACAGTCAGAGCAGCCACAAGCCACTGTGGCTAAGCACCACCTGATCACAGTCAGCAGATGCTCTTCAGTGCAGAGCGAAAAGGTCACTGGCTTGGAGCTCTGCTGGCCTAGAAAGGAAGAGGCAGGAGTACAGCCTGAATGCCCAGGAGAAGCAAAAAACACAAGTTCCCTTCTGATAGAATGCAGACAGTTGCCTGACCAGCACCCACAGCTACAAAAACAGTTACTCAGACTCTAAGAGTAACAAA
Source organism: Numida meleagris (assembly GCF_002078875.1). Classification (NCBI taxonomy): domain Eukaryota; kingdom Metazoa; phylum Chordata; class Aves; order Galliformes; family Numididae; genus Numida; species Numida meleagris. Next base: position 1,629,097 of record NC_034419.1, on the reverse strand, counting down.
GGATTAACCCAAACAAGGACTCAGCTCCGCCACTGAATCCATTTCTCCGCACAGCAGCCCCACCTCCGCAGGCCAGAGCTACGAGGAGACCACTCTGTGCTTGCAGCTGAGCAGAAGTGAGCCCTGCCGCCTGTCCTTGGTGCCTTCAAGCCACAGACACACCTGCTCCAGCATCTCAGGGGTGGCTCAGCCTGGCTTGGCTCCCTGTACAAAGACCTTCACTCTCTCCTGGTTCTTCCTCTCTGTTCCAAACTCCCAAGTCCTAGGCTATGCTCACAGAGAAGACTTTAACTGCAGAGGCCAACAGCCTTCCACATTGTCTCCATTCCCAGAAAGCAGACAAGGGGGAAGCAAAAAAAGCTCACAAGGTGAAGCCAGAGAAAGAGAAACCTGGAGGACAAGGGAGCAGGTCAGCTCCCAGCAGTGCAGTGCTGCAGCACGGGCAAATGAAGGGAGAGCCAGGCCCCCACTTGGCCCTTGGTCCGGGGCACTGCCACAGGAGGAAGACCAAAGTAATAAAGCACTAACACCTGTGCTGTTAGCAGAGCACAACACAAGCCTTTTGCAACCGTTCTGCGGGTTGGTCCCTTCGAGGCCCGGCACAGCGCGGGGCCTGCCCTTACCGAGCTGCCGCGTGGGGCCGAGCAGCAGGAGAGGCCCTGCACAACAACAACAGCAGCAGCCTACCTCACTTCGGCTCTACCTCCAGCCGCCCTACACAAGCAGCACCTCCCCAGCGCGGTGCGCGCAGCCCCACACCGTCACTTCAGCGGGGGAGCGCGCCCGCGCAAAAATCCCTCACCTCAGCGAGACCGGAGCGGGAGGGACCGCCTCACCGCCGCGCGCGTGAGTGACAGCAGCGCCGACCAATCGCGACCCGCGACCCGCCGCTGTCAGCCAATCGCCTGGGGGCTCAGGGCGCGGAGGGGGGCGGGGCTACCGGCCGTGAGGCGGCGGCGTGCGCGGAGGGGCCTGGCCCGCCCCCCTGCGGGCAGCGCGGCCCTGCGGCCGAGGGCGCGGCCCCACCGCCGGCGGCGCTCGGGGGGCGGCGGCGGCAGCTTCAGCGGGAGCGCTCCGTAAGTGGCGGCGCCGGCGCGGGCAGCGCGGCCGCCTCCGGGGAGGGGCGCGGGGGCGGGGGGGGCAGGGCCGCGGGGCGAGCCCTGGGGCGGCTCCGTCCCCGCTTGGCCCGAAGCAAGAGGCCGTCCCGCAGGCAGGAGCTGGGCGCAGGAGGGCTGGTGCCGCTGGGAGGCGGGGCCGGCCGGGTTCAGCTCCGCGGTGCCGCTGCCCGGGCACAGGAGGCCTCGCGCTCGGCGGCGCCGTGAGAGGCGGAGTGCTGCTCGGCGGGGGAAGCCGCGGTGTTCTCCTTCCCTCGCCCTGCGGCCCAGCGCCGTGCTGCCCTGCGAGGAGCTTTGCTGGCGCCGTCCGTGGTGCAGTGCCATCGCGGCAGCTGAGGGTGCCCCTTCCTGAGCTGCACGGTTCTGCGGTCAGTGAGGGGCGCCTTCCGTTGGACTGCAGTGAGCCGCATCTCGCTGTGGTGTTAGGTGGGACCAGACCAAAACTGCCTTCGCACTTGCTTAGAAACTCGCGGGAGTTCGGCATCTCTCAGAATCTGCCAGGTGCTTCGCCATCTCCCAGCAGCTCCCGCTTCACAAAGTTGTTCCCTGGGTATCGCGAGACAGGCTGCATGTGTGGGGAGAGACCTGCATGCTTGGGGAGGTGCGGGATGGGCGCAGTGTGAGCTGACTGCCCGCTCGTGCTGCTGGCAGACCCCACGCAGGCCTGCTGCTGTTTGCCTAGTACGATGGCTCAGCTTCACTTGCTAGTGACAGATGCTAATCACACTGCTTAATGCAGTTATGGACGGCAGTGAGGCATCGCAGTAATGGGAACTGCACAATAACCTTGCCCAGAATAGAACAGCGGAGCCGAACAATGGCTCATTTCTCTTTGCAGGCACATCTTTTTCTGTTCAGAGTTCATTAACCCCTGTGTCCCTTTGCATTCCAGTTTGGAGATGTAATGTCTGCTGAACGACAGGGAAATTATCAGAAGTCTGCTGCAGTAGTTCTTGAGGTCTGCACTACTCTGCTCCAGAGGTAGCTGTGTTTTCACTGAAGTAATTGCTGGCCTGATGTTACATACAGTGATCTTATAAACAAAGTTGTGCGAATACTTGCCATCGGATCATCCCATGGTGTTTTGCAACTCCTGATCGTTTGCACAATAGAAGCATGAAACAATTAAAGCCTTTCATGTTTTCAGTATGAATATATCTGTCAAATTGCACAACTCCAATCCAAAATGGGGCCCGTTTTAAAATTTATACTGATAATTAGCAGTGCGTGACTAAGCCTGTGTGGGTGCTTTCATCGGAGACTGTAGAAATACCATCTTTAGTAGCAGATGGGGACCAGTGCAACCCACTGCTTTAAAGAAGCTGCCTCTGCAGAATGCGTGTGCTGAGGGTCAGTGGAGGGGTGGATAGTGCAGTGACTTACCAGTCACCAGCCACCACCACAACAGGGAAGTTCTACTTTGGGGTGGTTTTTACTGGGTCCAAAATACAGATGTCTCAGAACTGAGTGCCATTTTAATGGACGAGATCTCTGAAACTTTCTGTAAGTTAAAAGCAAAAGATAGAAGAAGGAAGGTGCTGTTTTTCTGGTATGGATGGAGGCCACATGGCTTATCCTGTAGCAGAACTGAAGACAGGGGTTCTGAGACCCTACGCATCTCTGCCAATTGCTGCAAGGAGGCCAAGCTGAAGCAGTGAGGGGTGAGTGTGTCACTGGCCTCAGCTGAATCAGGCAGGACTTTGGGGGCTCTCAGTACCCTGAAAAAAGTGCTTTTTTACAAATTTTGAGTGGGCATCATCTGTGAACTGCTCTCAAAAATTGTACTAGTTAATTGGGAAGCTTTGGAAAAGGTTGTGCCTGTCTCTAAGAGCTTTGCACTGTGCATCTGTTCTCATTCTTTCCTAGGCAGAAACTCGTGTGGTTCCTATGCAGAAAAGCCATCAGTGATGACGCTGCGAGGTAGATCGCACATGACGGTCCTTGAAACGAGGGGAAGCTGTCTGCTGCTGTAGCCGGCACCTCTCTCTTGAGTGAGGGGCACAGCATCTTGGTGAAAGACACTAAGAGCTGGCAGGATGAGTTCCAGTTCACCCTCTGCGCATGACTTGTACCACAGCAGCACCACAACGGCCAAGCCAGACCCAGGGACAACTCTGGATGCAACTGTACCAGAGACAGCTACTGTGAGCCCCGAGACTACCAGCTTCAACAGCACCAAAATCCCAGATGTGGCCGGCAGTGGGCCCGGCATGAGCGCCATGCTGCTGTCCTTTGGGATCATTACTGTGATTGGGTTGGCTGTAGCTATGGTAAGAGACACTGCTAAATATTTGTCTGTTGAGGGTGGAGGATGGCAAAGGCGCTCTAGGGCTGATTTGAATTGATTAATTTCTGTATTATATTAAAGGCTCACCTAGAACTGGTAGGAATTTGTAATTCCTGAGATCCCTTTGTCCAGTGCTCCGGTATTTTTTCTGTCTCCCTGGGGTCTAGGCAGAGTGGGCTGCTCAGCAGACCTAGAGGAAGCCATATATAGCATCAGTATTTATTTTTAAGAGCAACAGGAAGTTCAATTAAAAGAACACAAAGCAGTGGCAGACTGACAAACAAGTCAGTCTGTTCTGACTTTTAACTGGAACAGCTGCATCGATTTAAACCTTGTCAACACCAGGGTCCCACAGGAAAGTTAATCCAACTTAACTTTGAAAGCAGACTTGGCCCATGTTAATCTCCTCTGTGGGCATGTCTATTTGAATTGAAGCAGCCTGAATCCATTTTTGCTAGACTCATTCTAGACTGCATTTTTGAGGTTCTCCTTGCTCTGGTATCTGCAGAGTCCTCAAGCATTTGCTGCATGTAACTAACCCTGCCATTAATCAAAAGCTGTAGTTCTGAGTCTGACAGACAATGCGAGCACTGCAGTTCTTTCAATATATAACTGGATCATTTACCTACCAACAGAGAATGAAGGTAGCAGCAAGCTCCCGTTCCTCGTGTGAGGAAGGGCTTCGCTAATACAAGCAGCAGAGGAGCCTATGGAAAGGGACTACTGCAAAATTTCATTGCAGACCCAAGGAGGAGTTTCTCCAAAAGCCCCTAAAGAGAACCTGGAAACACTATCCTGGCAACGGTCATAAGTTCCCGAGAGCAACAGCGAGCGTTCGTAGTTCTCAGAACAAGGCTCTGGAGGCCAAAAGCCTCACTTTCCTCCCAGGACAGCCACTCTGACTGGCTGACACGAGGCAAGTCACTGAGCATGCCCTCTTTCCTTCTTCCCTTTCTACTGGGGAGGGGGTAACTGCTTCTGTGCTGTAGGAAATCTTCAGGAGAATACCACAAAGGGAAGGTTCTTCACCTGTTCTTAAACTGCAACATATGGCCTCCAGCCACTAGAAGTCTGCTGAGCTACACTTAATATACACCTAATTCTCTGACTACTACTAACACACCTAATAACAGGCCACTTGAGCACTAGTGTCAGGCTTGATACACTATAAGGCTTAAACTCATGTATATGAAATGTCAGTTCCAGTTGTCACTTCAGTCTCTTCTCCCTTTCCTCTGCTTCGGTGCACAGTGACATCAAACTTGCTGTACCTCCTCTCTGGGTGCCCTATACCCCAAATTCCTGTTCCTAGCTGTTTCCCATCCTACTGGGATGTTTGTAATGATGGTTTTCTTTCTCCTTCAGGTTCTGTATATCAGGAAGAGAAAGAGGTAAGTAACATCTCTTGGTAGCTGAGGGGAACTCAGTGTTTCAAAATAAAGGTAGAGCTAGGAATTAGAAGGGAAGATGGGGACAGTTTAATGGATGGTGTCTGAGAATAAGCCAGGGTCTGCATGTAGATAATGCAGGATAGGGGCTCTGCACTCCTGGTGTTGGCCCACCTTTAGCAGCAGAGCTTCAAAGGCTCCTCTGGAGCTTTGGGAAGGAAAACATTGTTGAGCAGGAGGAGGCTAGGGATCTTGCAAATTCTTTATGCTTCATGTGTGAGATGCACTATAAAAGAGGAAAGGATTATGAGTGGATAAAGAAGCTTGGAACTGTTGTGAGAAGTGGGGGTCTTATATTTCAGTTATTCCCAGATCTCTGCTCTCCAGCGGCCCGAGCCAGTGATACTGGCCTTGCAAGGCCTCTGTAGCTGCAGTCACAGCAATGCCAGCAGCATAGTGCAGAGATGCAGCTTGCTAGTCCAAGACTTAGTGAATTAATTTCCTTCTTAAGTTCTTGGCTGAAAAAAGAGAGGAGAGCAGTGGTGCAGGAGGACATTTCTTGATTCTTTGGTCTTTGACAGCAGAGACAGTGGGTGGTAGACGTCCTTTAGACGTGGTGCCTTTTCCTGCCCTATATTTTATGGCAGGGCCAGAGACCTTCAAGAAGTGCTGCTGTTCGCTGTGAAATTTTCAAGCCCAGATCTGGATACTGCTACAGGAGGAGCTGATGCTTGGCCTGTAAACAGTGCTGCTGGAGATAATGGTTGTGTTGGCAAACTCATACAGAGGCAGGGAGGGAATGTGTCATCCTAACACTTGCCAAAATAGATATTTGTGGTGACACTGCCAGTAACAGCTTGGGTATTTCCCTTCCCTAACCCCCAAAACTCAGATGCAGCTTAAGTGTTTTCACAGGAGCATGTCCACCCGTCCATCCTCCATCACTGATGTGCCCAGTATTTAGGGAGACCCTATGGGGTAACACGTTATATTTCTGTCACTTGAAGCAATGATACAAGAGTAAGAACAGTCTGCAGGCATCAGTCTCTCTTTCCTATCTTCTATTTATTGTGTTTCTATTTATTATTTTCTATTTCTTATTATATACTGCAAGTCCATAGTTGAAGTACTGCTTTTAAGTTGCTGGAGCTAAAAGCAGACTTCTTCTGGCAGGCATAGTGTGACGTGACAGGACTGGATGTCATGGGCAGAGAGACAAGGAGAGGAGTTGCAAAATGCCTAGCCATTATGTTTCACCCTCTTGTTTTTCCCAATAAATAAGGCTTGTCCTGAGCTTTTAAGGTCTGCAGAAACTTAAAATCCAATTCCTGTTTGATTCCTCTGTGCGTAACGCCTGCCAACATAGATTAGTGAAGGCAATTAATCCCTGGAGCTGTACTCTAGGCATCTTCCACTCCTGCCAGCTGTGTAGCAGCTCATTCCCATAGGATGGGGATGTGACTGCTATCCAGCAAGCAGCACAACAAGAGCTGAATCTCCATGCAGTAGGAAAAACAGCAGGCGAAATGCCTCAGTAATGGAGCAGAGAAGACAGTCTGAGCCTCAGTCCTTCTGTCTATCGAGTTTTTCAGCCAACCCTTTGCTTTCCTTTCCATGGGCAGGTTGGAGAAGCTACGGCACCAGCTCATGCCGATGTACAACTTTGATCCCACTGAAGAACAGGATGAACTGGAGCAGGAGCTCCTTGAACACGGGCGAGATTCAGCATCTTCCCAGGCATCACAGAGCAAGGTAGGCAGCAAGGTAGTAATGGCCAGGGTGTTATTGAAGCCACTGGCACCTGCACTTCTGTTTTTGAGGAGGTTGAGGAGTTTCTGTCATTGTACTGTAAGGAAATCATGTAAGACCTCAAGAGGGCTCCCTTCATCCCAGCCAGCTCTAGAGACAGGGTTCTTGAGCATTTTAGAGTGTTTAGGATGGTCTGAAGAGTCAGGCAACTAGGACAGCAAGCCTGGGGAGGGTAAGTGCTGGCACAATTCAGCTAGAAGAGAGAACAGGGCAATTTCATCAGTTAATGTTGAGCTTACAATAGTTTACCACCTAGGGCACTGCAAGGGAGCTATAGGATGAATGCCATTTTCTGGGAGAGGAGGCTTCACTGCTCACAAGGTACTGAAGCTCTCTTGTGCTGGCCCTGAAAATAAAATCATTTCCACCCAGTTTTAAGGTATCTGTGCTTTGCTGAAGGCTGCACGTGTAGAACAAGGTCTTGTGAATACAAAGCCAGTAGTCGTAACAGTTAACTGCAGGCCCTGAGGAAGTTTGGCAGGAAGCCTCGTGTCGCTATGGCACGGCACATCTGATCTTGTCAGCACTTCCAGGCCAACCTTGCTGGGCAGAGAGCAGGCATAGCTCAAAAAGAGAAAAGGGAGGAAAGTTCTCAATGTGAATATGGGAAAAGGGGAAGGCAGCTTTGCTTTGACCACTTCTGACTGTTCAAAGACATGGAGCATGCTGAAAAATTATGAGGTCCTAAAACCACTGAATCCTCCTTCTGTGGGTTTGGAAAGAACTTGATGCCAGGTGGTTTTGGTTAATGGTCCAGATGAGCCTTTGACAAGATGTCTATTCCCCTTGTACCAAGAGTTAGGAGAAATAGGGAGGAAGGACTCTCACCGTAGTTTGCAGTTAGTTTCATAGTATTCTCTGTTTCTTTTGTCACTGCCATCACACACAAAAAGCCTTTCTCAAAGACAGAGCCAGCAGGAATAGCTGGAACAGGTACGTCTTCTGGCAAGTGGTGCAGCCTCCCCTTAGAGTAGACACGTCTCCTTTCTTGAATTCCTCTCCATTTGTTCCATGTTGCTCACTTCTTCCCTTGCTTTTCCAGTTCCCGGAGCAGGAATTCTCCCAAACAGGCCTCAGTTTTCACACACTTGACTCTTTCAGATAACCTATAGCAAGCTTGGTGTGGGCAGAAGGGAAGAAAGAAGAAAATAAATACAACTGTAATTATAAAACTATTTACTTTGAGGGATGCTTCCCAACCTGCCAAAGAATATGCAGGAGATGTGTTAGAATGTGGAAGATAAACACCATATTCCATACACCATTTCAGAAAAGCAGAGAAATGCAGACATCTAAAAGCAAAGCATCTTGTCCTCTGAGCAGTACATACGGGGAAAACATCAGGTTCCTCTATCAGAGCGCACAGAGGATTTCCCTTTCAGGTAGTAAAGAGGGGAAATGACAAGGCTGGAGTTAAACTTAGAACAGTAAGAGTGTATCCTTCCTATGTAGTGCTTGGCCAGTAGAATACCTCTGATCCCTCTGGAGCTTGCTAATGCACAGATACCTTTACTTGGAAAGCACATGAGTTTAATGGCTTAGTGTAGCAAGAGAAACAGTCTAAAACAGCAGCCAAAGTTTGGTTTCTGGCATGCTTCCTGGCCTTTAGGTTTCAATTCTTTGCATGCTGTCTTGTGTATATAAATGGTGAAATATACATAGCAAATCTTTGCAGTCCTGGATAAGCTACACCCAGTAATCCAATGACGTGGGGATTTTAAATTGGCATGGATGTGCTGACTTGTTCTTTGGCTTGTTGTATTTTTCTCATAGCCTTGTTAATGCCACATTAGTATATCAGCCCCTTGTTAAAGTAGAGAAGAATAAAAAAGACAGTAATAGAGTAGAACAGTTCAGTTGGAACAAAGATCATCAAGTCCAGTTGCCTGACCACTTCAGGGCTAACCATGAGTTAACGTACTTTACTGAAGGCACTGTCCAAATGCCTCTTGAACAATGACAAGGCCATGGGGCACCAACCTCTCTGGGAAGCCTGTTCCAGTGTTTGGCTACCCTCACAGCAAAGAAATTTTCCCTGCTGCCCAGTCCCCTGGCACAGCTCTGTGCCGTTCCCCTCCTACCATTGGCTCCAAGAAGCAGAGCGTGGCACCTCCCTCTGCTTCCCCTCCTCAGGGAGCTGCAGAGAGAAGTGAGGTCACCTTTGGTCTCCTCTTCTCCAGACTGGACAGCCCAGGTGTCCCCTCAGGACACCTCCCAGCCCTGTTACCAGCTTTGCTGTCCTTAGTAAGGGGCTGAATCTAGTTACGATACCACGCAGCCTATGCCCAGGGCCGTGCACCAAGATAAAGCAAACTTGCTGGGTCTCATCTTTCACTGCTTCAATGCAGATTCTGCTGACGAGTCAAGGAGCCCTCCAAAGACCCAGCCGCCTTGTGTTCACAGACGTTGCCAATGCCATCAATGCATGAACTGTACCTGCCCCTGCTCTGGGATTGTGCCGAGACTGGGGAGGATGGAGCCACCAAACCAGTGACTTCTCATGAGCGTGGCTGAGTCACAGAGCCCAGCTGGTCTCGCTGCTGGGTCGTGTTACAGATGGGCACAAGCACCAGGAACAGTCACCACTTTGGGAAGGAAACCCTTTATGATGGCAGTAGCAGTTTTTGGTGTGTCCACTACTACTACTACAAGGTCTTGAGCTGCTGTGCTCCATGTTCTGGGCTGGTGCTGACTGACACCATCTACCAAGCTGTGTGCTTAGAAACAGCGCTCACTCTGTTGTAGATCAACTTATCTGAGCACGTGTGTGTGCTCTCCGGATCAGGGAAAGAGGAGAGATGCATGTTCCAGACAGCTTACCTGTGGCTTTGTGCCACCAGATCCCAACGAGAGCAGTGAATGAGCCTCTGTGCAGCAACCACAGCATTGGCAGACCCTGGAAGGGTGACTGGTGGCAAAGCCTCCTTCAGCTGGGGAAACTGACAGTCCTAGCTGAGTGATAAATCTGAGGCACACTGGGGAAAATGCATACCATGGGCTTATCCCCTTGTGGCTTGTGTGATGCTGATAAGTGTGTGCCTGGGCTGGCACTGCAGCATGGGGAATTCGCTAGTTCTGAAATGTGAAATGGTGAACATCTGGCTGGTAATACCTTAACTGAGGAAGTGGCTGAATATCCCAAATTAAGGCTGCCCTATAGGGAGAGGAGAATCCACACAGCTGGAGGCAGGGCTGTCATGTCTGGCTACGTGACTCCCTGCTGCTGACCTAGGAATGATGGTGCCTGGGCCAGAGAGAGGAGTCGAGCAGAACTGGGGCTCTGGTACCATGTATCCCTCCTGCTTCAGCTCAGGGAAGTTTTACGGAGCAGAGAGAATATTAAGCCTGGAACTTTTCCTTCTGAATGAGGAAAAACAGGTATTGGCTCTACGTTACAATGTCTGCCCAGAAGTGGCTGAACATCTGCTTACTTCCTTACCTGATAGACCTGCAGTCTTCTCCCTGCTGCAGGAAACAGAGCTTTGTGTTAGCCCCTGCTCATGTTACCTGCTAAGGCAGAAGGTGGGTCTGGGCAGGTAAGCCAGTAGGTCTCCTGTAAGCCTGAGGCACCCCTCTGCCAGTATTCCCCTCAGGGCTGTGGGAGGGAGTGTGAAGGGGTCTCTGGGCATCTTGGCGTGCAGCATGAGCGCTGTTCTCTGCAGCCTTTTTGGTGGCCACCAGTCTGGGGTGCTGCTGGCCAGCACAGAGGCTAGGGAATGGCAGCAGGGTCCAGGCTGTGCTCTCAAAATGCAAACACAGAGCATGGCAGAAAGGACTAGACTGGACTGACCGGTATGGCCATGGCATTGGGCTGATGTTCTCCCTGCCCTACTCCTCAGCCTTGAAACTGCAGAGGAGATTTAAAAAAAGGGTATGTGCTTCTGTCCACCCTGTCTGGCCATCAACGACCGGGGGGAAGGAGTGCTCCTTTTTGGTAACCTCCTGCCAGAGATTGTCTCTCACTCCTAGACGGGTGGTGGCTTTAGGTCCCTAGAGGCGAATGCACAAATCAGACTCTCAGTGCTGTGCTCATGGTGCTCTGCACGCTCGGCCTGCACACAAGCGTCAGTGCCCAGCTATGTACCGATCACTACTGATTTATTTTTTTTTTCAGCACCTGCTTTTGTCAGATCCTATTCCATCCACAGCACTAGCGGATGGAATCCACTAGTAGCACCAGCCAAAATTTGAACACAGATCTAAAGGTGAGCTTTTTGTAAGGAAGTGTTTCACTAGTGGCAATTCAGGTAACACATGCTTCGTTGCAATTTTGGACCTCCTAGCTGGTTTTTGTTCTCCTAAGTGCTGGTTTTTGCTCCCTGCTGCAATTTTTCTTCTTGCAAACCCTTTTTCAGGTAGATGCCACTGACCCCTGCAGTGAACAGCTGCTCACTAGCCTTGCTTTCTTCACTGACCCAGCTTCCCTCTTGACATTTTTTGCAGGACTAAGTTGCTTTAGTTTTTCAGTATCTCTCTCTTCCTTTTAAAAGCCAGAGGGCTATGGAAGGAAAGTTTAGAAGTGTCAGCACCTGTAGAAAATGGTCTTGTCCTCAATGCCTGGCAAGGTGTGGTGAGAGGCATTCCCAGGCTGCTGGTGTTGGCACTCCAGGGAGATTGTTGAAAGGAGGATGAGGGTACAAGTACTCCATGTAGTCTGAATTTGGAGGCCGCTGTCTTTGTGTCTTCCCAGAGGTTATGCGTATGTGAGCAGCTAAAAAAGCAGACACGTTCCCCCAGCCCTACCTTCCATCTCTTTATCGCCTCCAAGTGCTCACTGAGAGCAACCAGCTGCAGAGACTTCAGATTCCTCCCTTCAGCAGCTGGCACTCGTTGCCTGTCACCCTCCCGTGCTCTGCAGCAGGGCAGGGACACGAGCAATGGCAGTGGTGCATGGCTGTCCTAACCTGCCAGCATTCAATCCTTCTAACCCTTGGGATGGAAGCTTTCGTTGGTGTTGTCATTATACACTCCACCAAAGGCAACCTAAGCTGGGCTGTTTCCTCAGACCACTGCGTGCTGCACGGGCAGCAGCCAAGCTGTTTATCTGCAGCTGCAGTACAAAACCATGCGCCTTGTTCCGCGTTACTGCTGGTATACCTTGTATAACAAACACTCCTGCAGAGGAATTCTCTTTAACTCTTCTTCCTGCAGCAGTAGGTTCTGTCCTGTGATGACTGCCCTTGGGTTAAAGAAGTATGGAAAACAAGACCGAAGGAATATTATGGGTATTTGCTGGGCTTGTACTGGAGTATTCTTTTAGTTCAATAGCACCTTCGCTCACAGTTCTTGGAAGTATATGTGCAACCTAGCAGAAGCATTATGGTGTAATTTAATTCAAGTGTTCTGTGTTTTAAGCATCGAAATAAAGTATTTACATGAAATGTCGTGTGATTTTCTTTTTTCCCTATTTACGTTTTTTACATTTTTACATTTCTTACCCCAGAAAGCTGGAGTGAATCCTCAGTACTTGTCGGTAAATTTGTACAGAGCGAATTCCCTTCTTTCAAAATCTGAAGTAAGCATGAAAGGCTTCAATGGCAAGCGCTGCAGAGTCAGCCACTTCCACGTGGCATGGACAAGCTGTGGAGAATTCTGAGTGCATAGATGAAGCAGTTATCCTGTATCCTGATCAAGCCATTCACAGGGTGCTGTGAGATACATGAGAGGCCCAACACTTGAGTTTAGGAAGGGCAGTTTTCCTTGCATCATCTTTTATAATGCTCAGCACTCTGGTTCACATAAAGAAACTCAAGTGTGCCTAGTGATGGGAGCGTGTGCTGAGGTTGTTAAACATGGAAGAGGCAGAGCAAGATGCCTGAGGTGCTAAAAGTTTTATACCTTTATTAAAAATAAACTCTGAGGTTCATTTGCAAATTGCCAACTCTTTTTATGCCTACATCCAATTTATGAGAATCTTAAAACTTTCCTAGATAACAAACCTCTGTCACCTGCACTGTTTTAATCCAACTGCAGTGACCTGTTTATGATTCAGACCCAAACTGTCCAAGCTTAGAAACACTGGAAAGGCGTTTGCTTAGAGGTAGGATTTGGCTACACTGAAAATGTAACTAGCTATGGCAGAAAGAAAGTGTTTGTCATTTCAAATAAGAAAATCCAGGGTGAGACCCTATCTCTCTGAAGATGGCTGGAATTCTGCCTGCCTTAATAGGTGTTGACTTTCATTGCCAGTCTCTGCATCAAAGTGGAAGCTGAAGTTACAGATTGGGATTTCAACTACACGCAGAGTAGCCCAAAACAGCACGGAATTCTGCTTGCTCTAAAGCAGCTACATTTTCAGAGACACCTGTTTTCTCCTGTGGTTTCCCAATTGAGAGGTAGCAAATGCTAATTTTTTTTTTCCAAGAGGAGTACTTAAATTCCCAAAGGAATGCTACTGACCCAAACCGAGTGCATTTACTACCAGGCTGAGGCAGTTTCCATCCTGCACCACGTCACCAGCTAAGAAAGGTTTGACTGGTGTCATAGGAGAAGCTCGAGTCGTCCAGATGCCATCCCAAATCCATTCAGGAGAAGCTGAGATTCCAGTCCCACGTGGTAGCAGCTATTGCTCTCGGGTAGTACACAGTACAGTACAGTCTTGAAAGAAAAATACTATATCTGCCAATTTAATTACCAGTCAGGCAAAGAAACTGGTAAAGTATCTTGATGACTGGAGTGCCCTTTGAATGCTGATGTGAACTGCAGATGAACTTGTGTCTGCTGAGGAAGAGCAGCTCCCTAACCTGAACTCAGAGGAGCAGTCTGCAGGGACAGACTTGCACACGTGGTGTCCCAGCTGGATTTGAGCAGGCAGCAGGAGGTGGTCAGGCTTCCACACCCAGCAGCATGCCTCATGCTGCGGGTTTAGGTCACTGCATGGGATCCATTTGATCCTTGATTTCCCTGGCATGGGGCAGAGGAGGCACAAAGATTTACATGATGTGGTTTTCTGCTCAGACCACCGAACTCCATACACAAGAAACTACTGTAAGGGCAAACCTGAGAACACGGAGTCACCTGGGCCAGGCCCCCATCACTGCTGAGCGGGGCAGACTGGGCAAAGTGACCAGGAGGGGAAAAAATGTGTTTTTTTTCTATTCTCTTTCCCCAGTCAGCCCTTCGTCTTAACTCTTAAGCCTGCAGACATTTTCCTGTGTTAAATACATACCTGCTAAGGAAACAGACCTGATGAAAGGATAATAAATGAGCTCAATACATACTGCCATTTCATGGGTTTCTGCTGTGAGCTGCCATAAATTTAAAGCCAATTATGTTCTGTTTAAATATTTAACACTGTAAAGCTAGCCAATTTTACATCCTGTCAAAGATAATTGAAGCACCCAATTTATCCCTTTAATGGGCAGGCAGAGCATCCACCAGATGGAAAATACCGTCGGGATTTCACTGTTTGCAAGGGGATAACGGAAATATCCTCATTCCTCAAAACGTAGCAAGATCCACTCTGACACTGGAAGCACGAGCGGACACACGTGTGCTGCTGGCTCTCCCGATGTGGGAGCAGCTAGCTGCTGCTGTCTGCCCGGTATCAGCCAGCCTTTATTTGCACATCGGCAACACTAGAGGACCCCACAGAGCACATTCTGCGTGCAGGTGCAACAGGAATTGAAGTTGCATCCTGAAGCTCTGCGAAGCAGCAGCCTTTGAGTCGCTTTGGTTCTTTACAGGCACTCCTTGGAAGGGGTGAGATCCAGTGGCTGTGACTAAGCTTTGTAAACACCGTTCACTGAAAATTGCTGTTAAATTCAGGTGTTGTGCCACGAGGCAACAGTGAGGTATGGGAGGCGGCCCTGAGCTGATGAACACCAGGAGAAACATTTCAGAGTCAATCCCCGAGGTGCTGGGGTGTGAGCTTTCCTCTGAGCATCCAAGTCACCGCTGGAGCAACAACCGTAGGTAGCTGGAAACGCCATCACGTTGGTTTTTGGGTGTTTTTTTTTTCTCCTTTGCGGCATAGTGAGGGAAGGACTCTGTCTTTCACATGCAGTCCCTATGAGCAAATGAACAAAATTTAATTCCTGGGACCACTCCATCATGTACCAGAGGTGGTAGGATGCAAGTCCAATGGTGAGCTATGCAGGTAGGTTTCCTCTCCTGAATCTGTATAACTGAGTCAACACTATATATCTCCCTATTGAACTATCACTACCTGTGGCAGCACAAGGCACTATGTTACTGAAGTACTGTTAAAAAAGATTAATATCCTCAAAAAATCTACTACAGACTGAGAAAGGCATCTCCCTGAGAAGGCATTTGCTGTTTTGTCCCTTACGTCCCTGCTGGGACTAATCGGGGTAAGCCAGCAGACAACAGGAGAGAAAGCCTGGCCAAACTCATCACAAAGAGCAATCTGAAATACGGCAGTAAGAATGCTGCTTGCTTTCCTGTCCTCTGGCTTCAGCAAGGCGTGAGCAGGCGGCACACTACTGAGCTGCGGCGGCGATGCTGCTCAGAGCCCTCTGAACAGCCGTAGCTTTGCTGGGCTTGAATCCGTCTTTTCCAGCGATGCCTAAAGGGAAAGACGATGGGAGACAGAGGGTTAGAGAGCTCTGCCTAAATGCCCTACTGCAGAGTCAGAGTGAGGCTGAAAGAAGGCGAGGATCTGTTCCCAAGCACTCAAAGAACTTCTCAGCAGCGTTCCTGTGCTGCTGTGTTGGCTCCAGGCTGAAGCCCGACGTGAACGGCCGCCCTGGCAGCGTGCCTCTGTGTGAGGGTATTGAGAGCCTCCGAGCTACAGTCTGTGTGGAGCTCCCTGGCTTCTGCTATGCAAACACACATGGGAAAATCACAGAGCTGCATACCCAGCTGCAAAGGCCATGGGACAAATAGAAGGCTAGCTCTAAAGAAGCTCTCTCCTCTTTGCTGCTCCAGGGCAGGCTTGTAAGTCTTGCACATTTCTCGCTCAGCTCTTCCTGCTTCTTTATTCTCCCCAGAAAGGCCTGACTGAAAGGCAGGGTGGTCATCATTGTTTATTTCGGGAGTTCTTTTTAATGGTGCAGACATGAAGTCGGGACAAATGCCTTTCCCAGTGAGAGCTGTGCAGGACCAGCCTGCAGGACCAGCAGGCACACAGCTCTTCTGTGCCCCCCCACAGCACGGAAGGGAGCTCAAAGCCCCTCACCTGAAAGGAAAAAGCAAACCTATCAACCCCACAACAGCTAGATCATGCTGCAGGCTCCTGGGAGCAGATCTCAGGGCAGCATGAGTAGCACAGGAGCAGTGATAAGCAAGTTAAGCCCAGACCCACAGGGGCCACGGAGGTGCTGCTCCATCACATCTGGTCCTACTTCAGTGCAACAGGAGGAAAGCAGCTCATGCTGCTGCCCTCAGGCCCGCTCAGACCGCAGGGAGAAGGAGCACTCACACGGGCTGTGGGTTTGGGTGATGCTCGAGCACTGTCAGAAGCGCAGTGGGGCTGGGGGTGAGCTCACTGCCCGCAGCCCATGGCCCCGCTGCTGTCAGCACACAGCTCGGTGGCAGGAAGCGATACGGGAGTGGGAGCCCCAGAGGAAGCCGAACCGAGCAGCTGAGGCCAACTGCTCCAGAGTTTTATCATGTGGCATTTCCAGGGACTTTCTAAGAACCCGGGGGTGGTTTGGCCGCCTGCTGTCGGTTGGGCCGCTTCTCACACGGTGTGCTGCAGCCTAACGGCAGCGGGACAGAGAGCAGCTGTGCTGACCACATGGCAAAGCAAGGCAACATCTGTCTCTCCTGGGCTGCTGGCTCTCTGCCACCTCCCACTCAGGGGAAAGCATGTAATGAATCACCTCCTGTGATGCTCGCTGGAGGTAGGGCTCAGCTGCGTGCAGGTTTTGCTGGCCCATAGCTTGGGGCAGCCCTTAGTCGTACAGGCTGGATTGAGTTTGCACTTTCCCACGACTGCAGTGCAACCGACGCTCTGGATGGTGCATCTGTGTGTTCCCATGACAGTGACACAGTTATCTGTCACCTCATCTCAGAGCAGCTTATGCAACTCCCAGCCCCGCATAGAAACATGCCAGTGCCATCACTGCTGTGCTGCTGATGCACGAGCATCTCCCATGGTGCTGCTGCAGAGTGCGGCCCGGAAGGAGAGAGCACGACTACCAGGAACAGGCTGGCACAAATCTGCAACTGCAGCACACCCCAAATGCTGAGGGCTCTTCACAGTTTTAGGTAGGTAAGACCTTCACGTAGAAAAGGAGAGCCCGCTATCTTAACACAGCCTGACAATTTCACTCAGCCGTACTGCGACAGCAGCCATCACCGCAGATAAATGACTTCTTATTAAGATAAATATAGAGACTCTTCCCATCCCCTGCTTTCTGCCTCCCCTTCTGCTCAAGTAGTCACCACCAAATCAGATGGAAGAAATGCGTTTCCCTCCCGTGTTTCTGGAGCCCTTCCAAACACTCCTCTGTTGGTAGGATTTGCAGAAGGGTTGCAGCCGGTGCTGCAGCTGTGGGGCCACGCGCGTGGTTTGCAAGGAGCGTGGTTCCACGCTCAGCCCTGGGGGATTCCGGCTGTCTAATTTCTAACCTTGTGCGGCAGGCGCCGAGTTCGCATCCAAGTCACCACTTCCCCGAGGACTGCCTTCCCGAGATGCTCTTTCTTGCATCACCAGCTGAGGCTGTGAGGAGATACACCGGAATGAAAACACCTGTGTGGCGTCAGTACCAGGAGACAAAACTGCAAATGCACAACGTAGATGCAAAGCACGGTGCTTTTAATTAATGCTATTTACAGCAGGCTGTGCAGTGCTGGAAGTGTGCCCACCTGCCAGCCCTTCCCATAGCCTAGCGCACACGGGAGCGTGCAGTGGTGCATGTGGTGCCCTCATACAAGCACAGCAGGCTCTGAATGGTGCCTGAGTCACTGCCTGTCTGACATGAGACCTTGAAAAACTTCCCCAGTGTGGAGAACTGGATTTTCAGCCTTGTGAACACCACTTGTATTTCAGGATAGTCTCCTGTCCTGAAAAGCAAAGCATTTTGTCCTCTGAAAATTCAAAACCAAAGGTCTGCTCCACTTCTTCTGCATTGGTTCCCCTCCCCCCTAAAAAACCTCTTCAGGTGTTAAACGAATTTTAAACCGAGGCGTCGCAATGCTTCATTAATCAAAGCGAGAGCAAAACGTTCTGAAGCGTTACAACAAAAGAGTCGGTGCGGAAAAAGCTTCATCTTCGGTAAATCGCTACGAAGATTTTCCAGACAGATTGCCCTGCGTGTCTTTGTGTATAGCAACGCCTCAAGTTACAGCTCTGGCACACAGCTCCATGAATTCAGCCCCTCCTAAGCCCAGAATGGCAGCCACTGCCACCTGTAACAGCAGAGAACGGCTGGCGGTGCTGCCTGTCCACACCGCTACCCATCAGAGATGTCAGGTGCCAGGGAGGCCTTCAGCACGCTATGGAAGCTCGCAGGCCGGACACCCCCCGAGCACTGCTCTGTGAGAGCTGCTCTGAGCAGGGGTTGGCACTGATGGACCTCGGGGGAGCCTTCCAACCTGAGTACCCCACGGTTCTAAAGAGGAAAAGGAGCAGAGGAACACACACAGCCCCTCACCACCGCCGCCAGCCGAACCACCAGACGGCTCCACCAGCAGGTGTCTTACAAACAGGCTCCGAAACCCGTCTCAGACACGTCCTGCACAGCTTCCCCAGACTGATGGAGCGTGTACTTCACTTCTTTGCTTACCAGAACTCTGCAGTAACAGAGCTCCACCGCCACGGCCTCCCTGCCGTAGTTCAGCCTGCATCACAGCGACAGCAGAAGCGGAGACTGAATTTATTCCTCCCACAGAGCTTCGCTGCCTGCTCTTTCCCCCACCAGTCTGGGAGCAGAATGGTGCTGCTGCACTCCTGAAGGCAAACTTGCCTATTTCAGACTGGATGAAGAATGGCAGAAACTCCCTGCCAGCTCCTCCGGAGTCCTTTGGCCTCTGCCTTTGCTCGTACCCACTGGAGTTCACGGCTACCCACACAGGACACTGGGTTTGTACCACTGTCCAAGACAGGGGGCTACCTCTGGGCTTCACCAGTTCAAGAAATAAATCAAGTTATTCTACCCTGAATTCCTTGGAAATTCAGAGCCCTCTGTGTTCCTGCGCATAGCCCCACTCTGCCTTCTCCTGGTGGCCAGGCTCTTTCCTCTAGGGCTCAGTGCTGTTTCAGCTGAGGCCTCCTTCCTCTCTCCTCCCAGTTTCTGCCTCCCCTCCAGCACGCAGCCAGGTCAAATTGCATCTGCAGATGGATCTCACTCTTACCCAGTCTCAAATTCATTCATACCCAGGCTGCTCCCAAGCGACATGCAAAGCCTTGACTTTTGCTGGTCCCTGGGAATGACCAAAACCAGCCCTGGACTGCTGGCCTGCACACAGCCATCCGGGTGCCAGTCCCTGCCCAGCTTTTACATGGTGAGCGCATCCTGCCCAGTGCTCTGCTCTCACCAGTGCTTCTT
Source organism: Numida meleagris (assembly GCF_002078875.1). Lineage (NCBI taxonomy): Eukaryota > Metazoa > Chordata > Aves > Galliformes > Numididae > Numida > Numida meleagris. The sequence continues at coordinate 1,610,043 of NC_034419.1, read as the reverse complement.
TTTAGTGCTAACACTCCTCTCCTAGATAGTTCCTTAAAGGTGAGTTGCAATTCAAAGTAACCCCTAATGGTCAGCTTTTGTGCTCCCTGAAATCCCCGTGTTTTGCCTCAGGTGTCTGAAATTCTGCTGCAAAGCAATTTATAACTTCTGGTGTGCTGGAGACTGCTCGGACTCTGGCGAGTGCACTGCCAGTGAACTTCCACAAAGCAGTGACAAACCTCTCGTGCAGGACAAGACTTCAGACCACAAAGCCTTCAGGGAACACCCCTCCATTTATTTTCATAGCGATACCTTTAATCCATGCAACCTGGGGAGCAAGAGGCATGGCTTCTGACTGCACACTCTGGATTGCTGCAGCGAGTGCACAGCTTGGCTTCGGTCTGCAATTCTTTGTGGTAACAACTGTGCAATAAATGGAACAGTCTGTGGGATTTGTGTGGCTTTGTTTGTGTTTTGTTTTGGTTTTTAAATCACACACAAAGATAGATACCAGGCCATTAATTGTTCGCGGGACTGAATATCCTTATTGATTAAAAATGTGGCTTTTTTTTTTTTTTTAAGCCTTCATCTTCCAGCAACCGATTCTCACTAATCTTTTGTTGGCTGCAGAGAAGAGCCTCCTGCTGGCAGCATTCACCGTTTTGTTGTTCACCAGTTTTCTCTTTTTTGCTTAATTCTAAGTGTCTTGTTTTGAAATGAACGGACATGCTGAGCAACCTCCCCAGTGTTTCAGGACTCCTGGGACGACAGCCCCTCTGCCAGAGAATGGAATCTGTGCCCCAGCCCCCCAGCCTGGGAAAGCGCTGTGGAGGACTGACACGTCCCGAGTGAAGCACAGCAGCTCTCCCAGGCTGCTATGGGAGCTGAGCCTTGGGGCTGAGGCACTGGAAGGGCCCTCAGAGCTTCCCACACGTGTTGTGCCACCAGGCCAGCTCAGCTGCGTGTTGCTGCAGAGAGACTGAGAAGCACAAACACAGCGGAACCTCCCGCTACCGCCCAAAGCTCCGCACCTGGACGAGAGGAGAAGGACCGAGCACGGCACTCACCCACTTGCGGGGCCTTCCTCGGGGCCTCTTCCCAGCAGGAGGTTCTACCTACATTGAAAACAATAGGAAACTAGCTATACTTTCAGCTCTCACATCTGCTGGGCACTGCCACGAATACACTTAACCCGGCTGAAGTGAACTCTGCATAAAGTTCTTGCAGGACAAGCAGCAGAAGGAGCGAAAGCTGGGGGTGGAGGACAGCTGGGGAGGAAGCGCCCGTCGGACAGCGCTGGCTGTTACTACGTGGCGATGCACAAACACCAGCAGGAACTGCTGAGCAGGCAGCGGCAGCACAGGAGGGCTGGGGGTGTTAGGACAAAGACCACAGTAACTGGCTGGTCCAACGGCGGCAGCTAAAGTGAACAGAAATAGGGGCAGCCTTTCCCTGTCCATCTCTGAGCTAAGAGAAACCTCCCCGCTTGTCCCTCTTGTACAGCCAGCATCTCCCCTCCCTTTCGTAAAGCACACAAGCCATTCACTGTTACCATTTGTCCAGTTACACTGCTCACTTTCTTGCTTCCTTTTGGCCTTCCTCGTGGCTTTTTCTCTGGCAGTGGTCCCACAGCTTCCTCCTGTGATAAACAGAGAAAATTCAGCAAGGTTACTCCTGAAAAACTTAGTTGGTTGCCTCTGCTTTTCCTGATGCTGGAACACATGAGAATATGGGCAGCAATGCCCTGAATCCTTTTTACATTTTGGCTTGGGAAAATGGATGAGTCGCCAGGACCCCGACCATAGCACCTGGACCAGGGCCGTGAGTTGCCTTCCATCCAACTACTGGTGCGGAGGCAGAGGGCTGTGATACCCAAAGGTCTCCAGACTGCAGCAGAGACCTGAGCAGCTCCTCCCATTCCGCTCCCTGGCCTGAGCAGCTTTCCACATGGACACCGGAGCGCCTCTGAAGCCAGCGGCTGATACCCCAGGGCACACGTGCTGCCGCTTTCCTGAATAGCTTTAATATTTACCACACAAAACCTTGGTTTCTCTTGCCCTTTGCTGCCTGCAGATCCTACCAGACTAATGCTTGGGCACCTCAGGCAGGCTCTTTGGATGATATGCGCCCACCTGCAGCTGCTTCTTTGGTCTTCCTCTCTTTCTCTTCAGACCTTCAGTCAGTGGGGAGGGACCAGGGTTCTCCAGCCTCTCATCGTTCATCTTGGCACTTCACACAGTTTCCAGATGATAATCCACCAGCTTATTTTCCCATGGAATGGTAAAGAGAACTTGTCTCCTCTTTCCTTCCCAGTCTTGTTACAGATTCTCCTCTACCTGCAGGGCTGGAAATAATGAGAGAAAATCAGGTGTGACAGCTTGCTATTGTTTTTATCAGCTGGGAGAGCCTGGGACTCAGCAGACATTTGGAAGCATAACGGTGCCATATAAATGTTAATGGGCCGTTCTCTTACACAGCCCATTCCTCAGCTTTCTGGGATTTTTAGATAAAGGAGGTGATTGCTACAGGTGAGTGAACATGTTGTTGTCCGCATCTACCTTTCTCCCTCGCTAGCCAGATTTATCCAGGCCAACAAGGAAGATGTCTTCAGCGCCCTGAAGTCCGCTCCTTGTAGCCTTCCTTGGTCTGGGGAGGAAGCAGGTGGGGGGTAGAGCTACAGTGGGGAGCTATAACCACTGCAGTCAAGGGTAAAGCTTCAGTTAGAGCTCCTGCATTATCAGATACCACAGCAAAGAGCGCCTTATACCAGAATGCATTAGGGTACAAACTCTCAAAGCAGTGAATTTGGCTATGGTGTTGCCTCTCAAGAGTTTGTTTCCAGACACTGGTTGAATAGGCACTGTCTGGACCACAGGAGCGATGAGCTGACCCATTGCACAGCACCGAGCCTCTGGTGCTGCACAAGGCTCACTACCTGCTAGTCACCCAGGCCTGGATTTTGCTTGGATCCTGAGTACTAGTTGGTCTTACACAAGTTCTGTGTTAGCAGGATCGCCAGTCCCCGCGCTGCCCTTAGTGCCTGCTTTGGTTGGAACGAGCCTTGACCTGACTTCTTTGCTCCCAGAAGTAACCAAGATCATAAACTGCTGAGAGTACACAGGAAACCAGTGACTCTCCTTGTTTCTTGAGGTTTCTCCTCTGGCGTTGCTGCCAGGAAGGCGGCAGGCTGCGTGCAGGCCTTCACAGCCTCACACCCAGAGCAGGCGTGGGAGGGAAAGGACCCTGACCAGAAGCTCAGCTGGGACAGCATGGGATATGGGGTCATTTCTCTTCCTTGCACGTGACGCAAACCCCAGCCAGCAAGGTGAGTACAGCTGCCAGCGTGTTGGTCGGCTTGGACAAGGCACGTGGCCTCCTCCAGACCTCGTCCTCCTTGCACAAGAGGAGGAAGGAGCTGGCAGTGCTGGATGAATCCTCTTTGCTCTGTAGCCCTCACCACAAAATAGATAGCTGGTAACTGTGTTGTTGGGAAAGCAGCATCCTTGCTTGCTAAGGAGAACAGAGATATAAATACGTCCTGTACAAAACCCTTGCCTTCTCCTCTCACCTAGAGGTTGCATGTCCAGTCTGACTTGCCTTTAGAAGCTCTTCTACTCCTCTTCTACAGCTGTTTGCTCCACCTGTGTGGTTTCTCCTTTCTCCCTTTAACAGTGAGAGGTAACACCAGCATCCCTAAGTAGCTCTGTCAGGTTTTTGCCTCGAGTGCTGAGTGCTCGGTCTCTCCAGCAGGCTCTACCTGAGGTGATAACAGCAGTGCGGCCAGAAGGGCACTGCAGCACCATGCAGAACAGTGTGGCTGTTTTCAAAGCGATGCTGAAGAGCATGAGCTGAGCTCAGCTCCAGTTCCCAGCTACCTAGTGAACTCCCCGGCAGTCTTCTGCATGCACTGCTGGGGCCCCTCGCAGGTGCTGCTGCACTCTAAATGCCTCTATCAGAACCTCTGATCAGAGGCTGATAGAAAGACAGAGCTCAGCTCTGGGTTCATGCTGCATCTGGAGGGCAGACAGTTAGGAAAAAACCATGCCTTTGTACTTGCAAGGCACACACGCTTGCCACCAAGTCCCTGAGAGATAAACATGAAACACGTTGGCAGCCTCTTTCAGAGAGAAGCTGTGCTTCTACAAACCATTACTAGGGCTTTGTAGATTGATCAGATGTTCATGTTACAACAACAAGAGGGCCTTAATTGAGATGACAGCAAATATTCTGCCCTCTGGTCCAGATACTCTTTTCTTTGCTGGCATTTGCTGCTCAGAACTGTGCCTCCACTGGCCCCGTGCTGGCACGTGGGGTGCCTGATGCCTGGCGAGCCCCAGGCTGCCCCAGTGCCTGCAGAAAGGCAGCGGGTGTTGCCAGAGCAGGTAAGTGTGGGCCAGATCCCTGCCAGGAGGTGAGGTGCTATGGCAACATGGCTTCTGCCTCAGATGGCAGTCACTGGAAAGCAGGTTGGTGTCTCTTTGGATTCAGGCTGTAACGTTAACGCGGAAAAGTTATGCAGGAAACATAAACAGATCCTTGAGAAATATATGTGCATTTTTCCCCCCATTTATCCAGCTATCACCAAAGTGTAAGGGAAGGGATGAATGATGGGGTATGGTGGGCGTTGTCAAAGATAACGCATGTACCTATACCTGGGTGATAGAAGTCTGCCCTCCTATCAGCACAGCACAGTTAAGCATTTTTGTTATTTGTTCTTCTGTGCTGTCTGCTTGGTCACGTCACACGGGACACGCAGAACCTGACACCAGCTCTGGCAGAGGCAACAGGAGAGCTTCCAGCTCTCTATTCCTCTATTCCTCTATTCCTGAGAAACGCGGTGTGCAGTCGTGACAGGCAGTACAGCCATTGCTCTTATTGACACAGCCTCTCTCGTGAGCTTGCTGTGACTGAAACCTGCATTAAATCAAGGTCTTACGTGACAATAATCAAGTGGGAGCAACCACTGCGTACAGAAGTCATTTTTCCCCAGATGCAAAGAAAGCCACTTCTTGTGTGATGATCATTTTCTAAATCTTGCCAGACTGGCACGCTCTGCAATGCCTCTCACACACCTGGCGGGCTCTCAGCAGCCAGGAGGGCACGCAAGCACACAGGCTGCTGGGAGACAGCTGTGTCTTTGTGCATCCTTCCCATCACCCACCAAAGGCACGCGCTTCTCAAAGCCTGGTCAGAAAGGAAAACACAAGCAGAACTATACCAGCATCACTCCTCTGAGCCTTTGTAGGGCTTACATGACTCAACAGAGGGGAGGGTACAAAGCAAAAGCAGACACTGCGATTCTACTTCAGGCTTTGTAACAATAGCTTCCCATTCATACAAAGAGAAAAACAAATCAATACCGGCTCTCACTGCACACCAAAATCCAAGGATGCTTTCTAGGGTTGCTGTGCTCACTGCTGGGGAGCAGCCAGCCTTCCCTCCTGCACATCATCCAGGAGGGCCACAAGATCTACAAAACCCACCCCAGGACTGTGGGCCCCAGGTGGCCTTTCTCTCAGCCATGCACGCATTCTGAAAACGACACAGATGGGCAACTGTGCATTTCTGGCAGTAGTTAGGCCCTCGTTGTGCTGTGGAGCCCTCACCCGAAGCAAAGCATCTCGTGTCCCTGACGCACTCCCAGCGGAGCTGCATGGCCTAGCGCTTCCCATCCGCCTTACAGATGAGCTGTAGGAAGGCAGTTTTTCTCCCACACCTGAGCTCTCAGGGCAGGAAAGCTCCTCCTGATGGTGATGCAGCTGGAGACCAATACATGGTACTGAGTGCTGTTCCCAAGGGACTTTTCCCTTTCCACAGAGTTCAGAGTGAGCCTTGGGAACCAGGTGCTGACTTGGAGAGGCAAATCACACAGCAGAACCTGTCCCTGTTGTTTCCCTGGGGAGGCTAAATGTTGTGCAGTGTCTCTGGGAGAAATGCAGCATGACATGGAGTGCTGGGGGTTTAGCACCGTGCCTCATCCTGGGATACACAGCAAGCGCTGCCGGCAGATCTATCTGCAGTGCCCATGTACAAAACACAAAGCCTTTCACCAAGTGTAATGGGAGTTATGATTATGATTATGAGAGAGCCCTCATTATAGCCTTAGAACTGCTGCTGTCTCTGAAATGATAGGAAAAAATACCTGCAAAGCACAACTCCCACTGCTGTCACGTGTGACAAAACAAAGCCAGCGGGCTTCACTGACATGAACAGGGTCCCTCTCGGTCCCCGTAGTGCAAGAGGAGGGAAGATGTGGCCTGAGCCCTGGCCCAGACAGAGGAAGAGAAAAGGCATCTACAGGAGGGGATTAAGAAAGGAGGGCAGAGAGAAACCTTCCATCCCAGTGACGTCGCAGGAACAATCTGCACTCGTGTTATAAGAAATCACTTTCACCTTCCGAGAAATCAAATGCTCACATCTTTCCAGAGCTCGCCTGGAGCAAGAAGTCCTGCAGCTTGTCCCGGTGCCCCATGGAGTCCTGTAGCTGAGAAGCAGGGCAGCACGCTGCAGCACCTCCCCGGGGAAGAGCGGTGGCAGCGGCCCTCCGGCAGGCACCCTTATCGGGACGATTTTTCTGTGGAAATGAGGAAGTTCTGGGCCACTAAATCAAGCCTGTGGCAAAAGGAGGTAACAGTCACAGCCTCGTAAATCACATCACACACATAAATAACCTCTCTAGGTGTTTTCCCTCACAGCTTTGTGCGGCTGGTCTACGTCTTCTTTGGTCTTAACGCTCTCAAGGCCAATTTAACGTCATTTATTCTTGCACCACAGCCCTTCAGCAGCAGTATTTCTCTCCCCCATTTGGAGCCCACTCTACCAGATTTATTTTAACACATGGGTCAGACCTCCTCCATCTTGTGAGGCTGAACAAGAAAACCTTCCTGGTTCTGCACAGAGGATAATTTCTCCCGAGCGCGTTGATTGTCATTCACGATTTTTCCAATGTGAGCTCAACACTTGTGAATATGACACGATTCTTACAGGTGTTGTCTCTGGGGACAGCCTGAACTCAGCTATCTGAGAAGCACGGGCTGAAGAACATTCAGCAAGAGGAAAAAAAATTAAACAAATCAGTGTCTGTGTGTGCTAATGTGAAGAACTTTCAACCCAGTTCAATTAGCAAGCCAACCTCCAGCAGATCCCGACCGATAGAACAGCCAGCTCGGGAGACAAAGCATTTAAGCTTACAGAGGACAACAGACAGAGGAACCGTTCGGGTTTCCATGCTTCACATCACTGCTAGAGACCAGCTCAAGGCACGAGCGGGAACTTGCGTATTTCTGCCTGCAGTCACATTTCCGACTTCATAACAGAACTCTGCATAACCCGAATGAAAGCGCCTTCATGCGTTTCAGTTCCCCATCCACAAAATGGTGCGTAGCTCCCAACCGCTCGATGTGCTGAGGCTGAAGAGAAGAACCTGAGCGGGGCGGGAGGGGGCAGGTGCAGCCAGCTGGGCCAGGTCCTTAGTCTGAGAGTTCCTATCCACTACGAGACAGAGCCGGACGCATGCACAGCTTCTGGGGAGAAGGGCTGTTGGTGACAGTTTCAGGCAATGATGTGGACACGAACAGTCTCTGTTCCCCATTTCCCATATCCTCAGTATCCATCTTCAGCACAAGGGGCCTTTGTGAAAGGACCCAAGCTCGATGCAGTGCCTGCCAACCCATTTCTCTGTCCAGATACTTGAGATACCCTGAGAAGCACCTTGCTCGCCCTAATCCATACCACCACTGATCACGGAAGTACCACCACGGCTCTGCAGTAGCTAGCCTAAAACAATCCGTTCTTTCATCAGAAAAGGAAGACATTGCCTCTGCCTGTGGAACAAGTCAGGCCCTACGTAAAGTCGCTGCCGCACCACAGCCCCATTCAGACCAGCAGGCACAGGAGTCCCTGCGGGCTGCCAGGCAGCCCCGTGCTGCTGAGCACCAGGACGTGCTCGTGGTGGGGCCAAGCTGGAGCTCCTGCTGCAGGCGCCGAGCAGCACTGAGTGCAGGGCAGGGCCGCCCACCGCTCCGTGCCCTGAGCCTGCAGTAGCTCTCACCAGCCCCACGCTGGGCACGTTAGCACACAGGGCCCAGCTCACGTCTCCATCCAAGGAACGTGCACCAACGTCAGGATCCCAGGTCTTGAGGCTAAGCCCAAGGCCTCAGATGAACCTCCAAAATTATCAGGCTACACTGGCGATATTTAATGCTGCTGTGCAACCTGCAGACACCCGACCACTACACATTGGGAACGTGTAAAGATTCTGCCCTAGAGAATTTATACTGAGTCCTGGATGTGCACAGAAGGGCTCTCCTGTCTCTTAGAGTCCTTGTCCAGACACGATCACCAAAAAGAAATACAAGCAGTGGAGAAAACAGTATCTGAAGGGGAAATAAGAGGATCAAGAGAAATCAGTGGCTACCGAAACAAAATAAAAGTCACAGTCCTCTCTTATTTGAGATGGCATCAAGCCTTGCTCGCCTGCAGTTACCGACACAGTCAGTCTGGCCACGGGCACCCACAAAACACACCTGCACACGCAGCTCCAGGAATTGGCCCTGCACCTCCTGCCTGGTGCCGGGCAGCCCGAATCCTGGGCCGTACCCACGACACGGTCTCTATCACTGAGAAGCGGTTTCCAAAGCCCAGCACCTTGCAGACGAGCCCTGCAGAGCAGGCGGTAGGAAAGGGAGAGGATTTACCTGGAGAGGAGTTGGCAGCTCCAGACCTGAGGGCAGGAGGCAGAGCGAGGCGCCCAGCGGCCGGCACCCTGTGCATGGGCAGGAGCAGCTACACGGAGCCTCTGTGCGCGCTCATTCCTGGAGTCCCGCAGCCAGACGAGCGCTCCCAGTTTGTGCTATGGAAAGCGGTGCGAGCACTGCCAGCGCTCCCCTTCTGATGGCAGCCCTGAGCGGTGGCAGAGAGCGAAACCGCGCTCGCCGGGCTGCCTGGAATCTCACACCGCACTGGCAGTGACAGAGCAGAAACCCGCAGCCCAACCACCCACAGCCAGCTGCCCGCTGCTGCCCTCACTGAAAGCAAGAGGCTGCTGGGTGTGACATGAGCGAAGGGGACACGCCGTTTCACAAGTTTCCCTCTTCACAGAGGCGAGCAGGAATCATGCTGACCCTGTTTCATGAAAGAAAAAGCAAACAGAAAACCCAACCGGGCGGCGGCTTGTGACGACAAAGTCATCCTTAATGCAAGTGCGCTCGGAGCACTTCTGGTAAGTCACAGATGAAGATGGGAAGCTGACTTTTCAGCTGAGATTACACAGCTTGAGATAGGAGATGCTGCATGGCTCTGATTTAGGCATTCTACACTCATGATGTGAACAACCACTAGAACTGGCAGAACTCCCCCATGTACTTGGGGTGACCACCTTGGTACCTCTCAGTCACATATGGGGTTTTCAGCACATCACCATCAGCAAAAGCAGGGAGTTAAGCACTGCAGTCTCCACAGTGTCCTAGGGAGATCGGGGATCTGATTCGTGTTTATAAATATCTAAAGGGAGCTGGGAGGCAGATGGATGAGGCCAGGCTCTTCTCAGTGGTGTGCAGCAATAGGACAAGGAGCAATGGCCTAAAACTTGTACATAGGAAGTTCCATACTAACATGTGGAAGAGCTTCTTTGTGGTCAGGCTGATGGAGCACTGGAACAAGCTGCCCAGAGAGGTGGTAGAGTCTCCTTCTATGGAGATGTTCAAGACCTGTGCCACCTATTGTAGGGAACTGCTTTGGCAGGGGGTTGGACTCTGATCTCTAGAGGTGCCTTCCAACCCCTGAGATTCTGTGATTCTGTGAGAGCCCCAAGACTGTCCGGCAGTAAGTTGCTTATACAGACAGTACAAGTGAATAACCCAAACCGTAATGTTTCTCAGAGCCACCCACACAAAAAATCGAGTTGAGTTCCTAAGCAACTTCTGAAAGCATCGCTAAAGGCACCCACGTCACACAGGATGGCACAAAGAGCGGGCAGCGCCTCGCTCGCACAGACAGCGTTGGGTTTGGGAAGAGGGACGTTTCACACCGTGCAGCTTAGGCAAAGCAGCTCTGTCAGAGCTCCTAACCACTAATAAAGCAACAGCAACACCGATGTTAGGAAAAGCTGCTGGTCACCCCCTGCAACATGTAATCCAAAAATCATAACCGAGCGGATGGATTCAAGCACCTGGAAATTATTATCTCTTAATCTAAAGGCTTATGTCTATCTAGCTGATCTGCCAAATACCTCACTGCATACACCCCACTGTATGTTACTGAAATATACATTTTTTTTTCCCATTTCCTATGAAACATTTAATATTATTCCAGCATTATTTATTACTATTCTTAAAATCTCCCCAGAGACAAAGCTGCATGAGCTTTGTATGAGCGGGCACGGTGGCTGGGTCAGAACCCCAGCTGCATCCCTTGGCATGAAACAGAGGGGCCTGCACGTGGCGAGGAGGCACCAGACACCATTCTGCAGCACTGAGCCAGAGCCGGCTTCCGTTCACTTCTAACAGCGCTAAAGAGCGTTCTCGGTACTGTAAAGATTAAAATTCTAGTTAGGAAATGTCAAATAAATAAATAGGTACACACAGACCTGTTTAGTCCTTATTGGGCGTATAACAGACGATAGTGTCTTTAAGTTCATGTCCGTACTTCATAATTTCATTAATGGAGAAACAATTAGACCATTCTGTATATACACCACCACCATTCCATCATTATGCGTGGCCTGAGCCTGGATCCTTTATACTGGGCTGGAGCATCTCTCCCAGACAATGACGTATCCTTGATTTAAAGACATAATAGGATGGAGAATGTGCCACCACCCTCGGACATGTGTCGCAGCGGTTAATCCCTTGAACAGGATGCCTAATTTACAGTTTGATTCCTGCTCTTTCAGATTGCAGGCGCCGGCTCTTATCATACCTCTCTCAGATAAGCACCCGGCCTACCTGTTCCCCGCCTCCCCCGCTCAGCGATGCTTCTACATTGTTATCAAGTCCGCTCACACTATTCTTCAAATAAAAATAAAAATAATTAAATTAAACAGAACGAGCTTCTCAAGCCTCACCTTGCAAAGCTTTTTTTTTTTATTATTATTATTATTTTAAAATCATTTCTGTGTCCCTTTCCTCAGCTTCAAAGTTTAATACTTTTTAAGAAGAGGGCCACCAAAACGGCGTGCCCTGCTTCAGAAGCTGCCTTGACCGCTGTTAAACCACAGGTAAAATTAATTCCTCTGTGTCACTCCCGTGGTTTAACAGCCAGGGATCACACGAGCCCTTTAAGCAACATAAAACAAGATCATTTTTTTACAGCATTCCCATTCATTTCACAAGCTGCCCCTTCCACCCATTTGACACTTATTTCCTCCACTGTCGACCAATTCCTTACTACGCCGTGCAACCCTTCTACAGAAGGTAGAACTGTCTGTTTCAGCCTGGTCTTCACATTAGCAATCCTTACCCTGCCATTTAACTGCTTTACAAATGCAATTAAGCGATGTGTCCATTGCTGCCGTGTGATACGGAGTAGTTGTATGTTTCTGAGGCCGGGTAATTAAGATCACTTGGATATCAGCATTTTGGTAAGAAGCTGCTAGCACGGCAGCTTTGCCACATGCTGCTTCCATGCAGCCAGGTACGCCAGGTTCCCATCAAAGCCTCTCTTGGGCAGATGGGATCCCTGATCCCTCCACCCCTGCACTCAAATCCCAGGATTTCTGCCCGTGGGCAGCCTCAGTGCCAGGAGGAGAGCTCAAACACAGTTTTCACCAAATCATAGAATGGTAGGGCTCGGAAGGGACCTCTGGAGATCCCTCAGTCCAACCCACCACTAGAGCAGGTTCCCTACAGGAGGTTGCACAGAAAAGCATCCGGGTGGGTTTTGAATATCTCCAGAGGAGACACCACCACCTCTCTGGGGCAGCTTGTTCCAGTGCTCTGTCATCCTCACAGTAAAGAGCTTTTTGTACGACACTTCCTGTGCTCCAGTTTGTGCCCACTGCTCCTTGTCCTGTCACGGAACAGCACTGAAAAGAGCCTGGCCCCATGCAGTTGACTCCTGCCCTTTAGATATCCATAAGATCCCCTCCCAGACTCTTCTCCAGGCTGACCCCAGGTCACTCAGACTTTCCTCACGAGAGAGATGCTCCGGGCCCTTAACCATCTTTGTTGCCCTCCTCTGGACTCTCTCCAGCAGTTCCCTGTCTTTTGTGCACTGAGGAGCCCAGGACTGGACACAGCACTCCAGCTGTGTCCTCACCAGGGCAGAGCAGAGGGGAGGATCACCTCCCTTGCTTTCTGGCCCTGCTCTTTGTAGTGCACCCTCGGGTACCATCGGCCTTCTTGGCCGCAAGGGCACGCTGCTGGCTCACGGCCAACCTGCTGCCCACCAGGACCCCAGGTCCTTCTCTGCAGGGCTCCTCTGCAGCAGCTCAGCCCAACTGTACTGATGCATGTTGTTATTCCTCCCCAGCTGCAGGACTCCGTGTTGCCCTTGTTGAATCTCATAAGGCTCCTCCCCACCCAACTCTCCAGCCTGCCCAGCCTGACCATCTGAGCTCCCTCTTTGCAGCACACAAATGAGCAGAGTGCTGTGCTAAAACCAAGACCTGCATCCTGGTCATCCAACACAGAATAGAGTGCCTGGGACATTTTCTGTCCTGCTTCTGCCCTTGGAGCCCCGTGGAGGAGCCGCTACAGAGAAGGGCAGGGTCTGGCCAGGGCTGAGGCTGCTCATGATTGCATCTCTTGGGGAAATTCCTCTTGCCGAGGTCCCACAAAGGAAGAACTGAGCCAATCAGCAGAAAAACAGTAGCAGCCAAATGTACAGGAATCCTCCAAATTCCCTCTCCTTAGAGGTGAAAGAAAGCCAAATTAGCAAGGATTCTACTCTTGGGTCACATTTCTGTCCCCAAACAGATTTGTGTGTTTGCATTGACACTTGCCCTGCACGAGGGCAGGCTTGTGTCTGCGAGATAGCTACCAGTTTCCTCTAGGAAACATCCTGATTTTACCACAGTGCAGTGCAAGCCTCTGCCTGCCTTCCTATCCCTTATCTTCACTCTTCCAGAAACCAGGCTGGTCACTACGGCATAGAGCAATACACACAGGCTAATACCAACCGTAGATTCATTTGTGTATAATCCTTTCTGTTAGACAGGTGTAAATAAAAGGCCTCATTCACCGCTATCCTGATCTTGTCAGAACCTCTCGTGTGCACAAGCCTGTTTCTCATAATTGTAATGAAAACGTGTGCCACAGTAATTATTCTACATATATTTATTATTCAGGATGTATTAATGAATATTTTAACTGGAGATTAGGCTGAGGTGTGATTTCTACGTGATAAGGAATAGACTTGCTATGCTCTATTTTATCACTGTAATAGAGGGCTCCATAATACTATACTTCTTAATTCTTTCACATTATGCTCAACAGCAATTCCAACTCTTCTGATGACACTGGGTTGCATAATCTCACTTTGTGAAAGTTGTGGACTTGCTGGAAAGCTTCCAAAACCCAGAGGCCTAGAAATGAGCAGTGAGAATGAGAAGTGAAGTGGGAGCAGCTCTGCAGCAGGCAGGTGAGGTGCAGCTGGAAGCAGAATCGTGCCCACCTTGCTCAAGGCAGCCCTGTGGAGCCCTTGTGACAGGCGGCCTGGAGATGGCCCTGACGGAGCTCTGAAACACAAACCAGCCTTCCAACAGCAGATCGTAGAATACACCAGATAGCTGAGTATGAAGGACGACTAGATCTCAGTGATCGTTCTCACTTGTGACCAGAGGGAACCAAGAGCATCACAAAGGACCCAGAGCAAGCAGCCCGTACCAGAGGTTCCCTCAGCTAACAGGGAGAGCAGCAAGCCCAGGGCTGGGGAGTGGACTGGCAAGTGCAGCAAGCAGCCCCGAGATACTGCAGGGAAGGTGTACATGCAGAGGGAGATGTGTTTGTGTGGGACACAGCACAGGGCCAGGAGCATCCCTCAGGTATCCATCTAAAGGAGCAGCACAGCAGCACTGCAGTAAGGTGGGATGTTTGAATGAGGTGCAATACCTCCCTGTGAACAGAGCTTTGCAGGCAAGGGGGTTTTACCAGTGTCACAGGGCTGCATTCGTGTAAGGGACATGCTGTCAGACAGGCAGACAGCTCCACCTCTGCCATGACCGAGCAGGGCCTGCCAGAAGATCACAGTATGCATGGGTGTCCAACCTCCTGGCTTGTCTGGGCTGCACTGAGTGAAGAGGAATGACTTTTTAATTAAAACATATAAAAAAGAGAGGCACAAAACCATGAAACCTGTGGGATGTTTGACCTCATGTGCATGAAACTAATGGATCTGACTGGTTCGATAGCAGTGCTTGCAATTCTTAGTGAGGTCTCAAGGTTTTTCATCAGAGGTTTTTGACGAAATTTTATTTTTCCTGTGCTTCATCCTTGAAAACACTTCACCAATGTACGAAACTGCCAAAAAGCAATGACATGAATAAGGCATGATTGTGAAGTGAGGGATATTTCTCTTTGCTCAGATAGGGCTTATAAAAGTCCAGCAGAGAGACATGATCAGATCTTTGAATTGAATATCTGATTGCAACTCTATACATTCCATTTGAAAATGTGCAGGTAATGCATTTATGTTGACTGAAAACAAGAATTGCAAATGTATGAAAAAAAAACATATTTGGCAATCTTGACACCGGTTCTCAAATTCCTTGGTTAGAATGGAAAGCACGGCTGCCTGGTTTTTGCTGTTCACAGGACTACGTGCAGCCAGTGTATCAGAATGCACAAACTTGCTTGCCACCCCTCAACTCAGTCCTGCACTGCGCCCTGTGCCCCGCTTTCAGCCCAGACAGGGTTTGCAGTGCACCCGCGTTCGGTTGTTGGTGAGCAAAGCTGTGTGCTGGGACAGGCTGGGCTGCAGGTTGGACATGCCTGAGAGCATGCACCTCAGCAGCACTGCTGTAGTGACTGTGCCCTTCTACCAAGGCTCCTGTAGAATGCTACCGGAAAGTTTCCTTGCATGTCCCAGAAAGAGAATCAGAAGTGTGTCCCAGATACTGCATCAAGCAGATTCAGCCAAAGAAGCAATAATGGCAATATGCACCATGCTCCCTCTCCAATTTTGCAGTATGTAACCTGTGTGAAGCTTTAAGACACATTTACTGGAACCCTTCTAGGTCTTTAAAGAGTGAAAAAAAAAGTTAAAGGAGGAGGCTCACATATAATTCTGAAGGCCACTTACTCTCTTTATGATCAGGCTGAAGAGCTCATGAAATTGAGCTGTTTTGGAAAGATGCCTGCGAAGAACCAAGCAGCATACTGATGGATTAGCTGCAGGGCTGCACAGCGCAGGTACAGCCCGCAGGCTATGCTCCTGGCAAGGTGCTTCCTGTTGTGTTTTGCCCATTCAATCTTATTGCAAACAACCGACCTTCAGAAGGGAGCGTTCCCTTCTCCAGAGAAGAACCAAAGGAAATTTGCTAGCCACAGGTGCAACATGTAAGGACCTAGAGCTAAAAGGCATTGAAAAGCAATCATGGAAGTGTGAGATCTATCAAGTAAAGCTAATGACCAAGTGATGAGGATGCCAGGGCAGGGGACTACGAAGGCTTTACTCTCAGTATTAGCACTGCTGGGTGCAGAATGTATTTCGGGGGTGATTGTGGTGCAGCCCCATCATTATCAGAAAAGACACCAGACAGCACAGCCCTAAGTTCCTGAGCAGGAGAAACTTGTGCTGTCCAGGGCTGAGACGGTACATTTTCTGTGTCCTGCTCTTGTCCTTTATTTCACCCTCCCATGAGGAAAGGAAGGACATTAACACATATGACATAAGAACAGATTTTGTCTTACATTTGCCAAAAGACTGTTTGGGAGAGAAAAGGGAAGTCAAAAGACAGCAAAATGGGAGTGTGTGAAGTGATGCTCCTGTTCCTCTACAAGGAACAACCCAAATCCTGGGGAGAAATCAGGAATACTCCTGTTAACTTCAAAGAGATGCTCTAAGACATGGGTATCCAACCTTCTGGTTTGCTTGGGCTGCAGTGAGTGAAGAGGAATTATCTTGGGCCACATATACATAAGTTACTCTGGAAGTAATGCCTCCTGTTTATTTCCATGGAAAGTACAGCAGATACAGAGAGCACAATGACTCTATTTGATAGAGCTACAAAACACTGTTTTTCAACACAGTCACCACCATTGATGATGCATTTTTGTCAGCGACAAACAGAAGCCTGCATGCCACACTCATAACAACGTGCACCAGTGGAGGTGACCCACGGTCACTATTGCCACTGCTGGAACACCCCACACGCCCCACACTGCTCACATCCACTGCTTGGCCTCCACCAACGCTCAACAAGTGTCAATGAATGTCAGTGGGTGCCATTTTTTTTCCGTATGGAGGAATTCAGTGATCCACCTTTGCTCCATATGCACGTCCATGTCAGACGCCATTCTGTCAGCCTGCCCCTCTGCTGCCATCTGTCACACGGCGACAGCATGTCACAGAATGCAGGTGGGAAGGTTCAGCCTCTGCCACCATCCCACCACCATCCGCCTCTGATGGTGTGGGCCAGCATAATAAAACAGGAGGCATCACTTTTGGAGCAGCCCTTGTAAAATATACAATATTGTTAACATATAATTAACGCTTATAATTTTTAATATTTTTCCTTAAAAAGGGAGCAACAAAACCATGAAACCAGCGGGATGTTTGACCTGGTGTCTGTGCAGCTAGCGGGTCAGCCTGGCTCCATGGCAGTGCTTGCGGTTCTTAGTGAGGTCCCAAGGCGTTCGTCAGAGATTTCTGACGACGTTTTACTCTTCCTGCACCTCATCCTCGACAACAGTTGCTCACAAATGTACGCACCGCAAAGAGCAGTGACATGAACCAGGCGTGACTGTGAAGCGAGGGCTATTTCTCTCTGCTGAGGCAGAGAGACGCGATCCGATTTTTGAGCTGCGTACCTGAGTGCAACTCTACACTCTCCATTTGAAAATCTGCAGCTCGTGCACTTACACCAACTGAAAATAGCGTTGCAAACAAATTGCTATTTTTTCGGCGACCTGGAATCCTGTTCTCAGATTCCTCGCTCGCAGCGGGAAGCAGGGCCGCCTACCCCTCGCTGCGGAGAGAGCCGTGCCCGGCCCCGTGTCCCACCCGCTCAGCGCCCGCGGGTCGCGCTCCGCTCTCAGCGCTTTGCGAGTGGAATTCTCCGTGCCGCCACGCAGCGGCACTCTCCTCATGCATTTCCCAGAGGTACGGCCGCATTTTTTCCCCGTTAGGAACGTACCTACGAGCACGGCCACCGCCGGGCAGGCAGGGTTTTCTCAAACCAGTGGTAAGAAACACACGCACCGTGGAACCGGCGGAGATGGTCAAACGCCTGCACAAACAGCACGAGCATGAGCTGATTGCAAGCTGTTAGAAATCGTACGCTAGGAAAATTGGATTTAAAAATTGCTGCTAAATCCGTTCTTAGGATTTGGTTTTATTTTATTGTCTCCTCCCACCTTCTTCTCCGCACGCTGCTCCCTTGCTTTTCAGTTGCCTGGCTTCACCTTCTTGAGATCGCAGGCACTTTGTGCCACTTCTGTCTTCTGCAGCTCTGGAAGCAGCGCTCCGACCTCTGGCAAATCCTTTTTCCTCCCTGCCTTCCCCCCTCCAAGGAGCCCTGCTGAAACGTGCACCCACCAGAACTCCTCGCTGCTAGGCAATTCCCAGATTTATTCAAGGTGGGAACGGTGTGCAGGTAGGACTGCTGCAGAAAATAGCACTGGGCAAGAGAGAGTGATGGAAAAGCAGGGATCACTGGAAAAGTGTCCTTCATTCACACAGGCTTTCCTGATAAGCATTGTTTTTTCTTCTTAATTGGTGAAAGTCCAGGGACAAACACAGGCTTTGATCTTGATGACCTAAATGCTGCGCACTCATTGCACAGAGAGCAGCTGTCAGAGCCGATATTTGTGATGATGCACGTGAATGAGATGAACCCAATGTGATGCAAAAAATCTCCCTCCACCTGCCTGCTTGATCCCTGGATGGGGCCGTGCGCTTCCAGCAGGCAGTAGTCTGCCTGCCCATGATGAAAGCTGCCCACCCCAGTACTTTCCCCAGCTTCTTGAGCCGTAGGTTGCTTTCAGGGGGTTTGCAGACAGCAACTCAGTTGTGTTTATCCTCCAGTAAGACAAACAACAGCTGAACACCTGCAGCCAGTGCCCTGAGCCCCAAGCCCTGGTGCTTCCTGATTCCACCTTCTCGCTCTCCCATTTACCCAGCTCTGATGAAGGGTTTTGTGCTGTGATGACGGATGATGAAGGTGAGTCTATAGGTGATGGTGAGATGTGGCACCAAGTACACAGTACCTGTACGGTACTAAGGGCAGAGGGGCCTCCATACAGGGTCCTATCGGTTTCCAACTATTTCTGATCAGTCTCCACCTCTGCAGCTGCCAGTTCAGATGAGCTAGGCTAGCTGCCAGCCACCCAAGCAGAAGAATCCCAGATGCCTACAGAGATCAAAAAGATTATCATGCACGTACAGTATAAATGCCAGTGACAGCGATTCATCTGGGTGAGGAAGCTCCCTCCACAGCCAAACCTCTGTTTAGAGGCTGAGCCAGAACAGTGACTCCACGGGTTTTTACCTAGGGGGACTTGCCTACCCTTTTCAGGTAAGAAACTTGGGTAGGAGAGCAACATTCCTTAGGAGAGACAATTCTATCATATCTGAGAAGAATCACCCTAGAACATAAGAGAAGTATGTTTGTCTTAGTTCAGGCTGAGGTTTTCTTGGGAAAAATCTTGGTTTGCATTGGGAGAAACAGTGGACAGACAGCCCCTACCCATGCTCTTCCATCCTTACTATAATCCTTCTCATTCCTGTCTCTTCCAAGCTGAAGGTGACTTCTTGTTTAACCACTCTAGGACCTCAAAGCCCATCCCTTTATGTGCACAGCAAGGATGCCTCTCTGCATGCCTCACTTCGGTTATTTACGCAAAATTCCATCTGCCATTTGACTGCCCATTCATTCTGTCTCAAAGCTTTTCAACAGTAGTTCACCGCTGACCATTGTCTTTGCAGTCCTGAATAGCTTAATTTTATCATCAAAGTTTGAAGCCTACTGCTCATTTCTGAATACGTTCTGCAGTACAGGCTCCAGCACAGACCTGTATAACTGCCTTCCACGCAGGTAACGTTTCTCCCATTATCTCCTACTCTCTGCTTCCAGTTTCTTCGCCAGTCATTTATACAGCTTAGAACCTTCTCTCCTAAGCAATGCCTGCTCAGCTTCCCAATTTCATTTGCCAGAAATCTTATAGAAATCCAGTATCACTCTTATCTACATATTCAGAAATCAGAGGTTTGCAAGCCAAACCTCTCGTCTCTGCAGAAATCATGTTGATTATTCCCAGACTAGTTGTATTTATCCTTTTGTTGACTATTTTTTCCCCTATTATGTCTTTTACTAGTTTATATACTATATATGCCAAGCTTACAACCCTTCAGTTTCTGAGGTCCTCCCCAAGCCATTTTTTAAAGATTGATGTTATATTTACCCACCCCGTATGCTTCGGGTGCCAGGAAATTTTTAAGAGAAATGTTACACACCGCCTTTGGCAATTCAGCTATTTCATCCTTGAGTTCCTCAGACCTCAGGTGAAACCTTCCAGTCCTGGTAATTCATTAGCATTCAAGGCTGCTCAAATGTTCAATTCTGGATCCAAATCACAAATCTGTTTTGCCAAGATTTTATGTTCTGTGACAGAGTAGGGGAGCAAGAAGAAGCTATCAACATGCTCACAAAGCAGCCAGGTGAAAGAGATTGGAACGAAAGGAGGGCTATGAGAGCTGAGTATAGAGCCACATACACATCTTCCTAAGCACATCTTCCCTCTCACGTACCCTGTGAGTGGGAGTGGGCCTCCCCACAAACATACTGTACTGAAGAAGTAGCAGTGAAGCTAAATGACAGTTCCCCAGTACTAATCTATACCAAAGCCATCTTGCAGTAGTAGCTGCTACACGCTCATGAGCCATGAAAAGGCTGTTTTCAACTAGTTCTGTAGTGCATTTATTTGACCAAGGAAAGCATTTTACTAATTGGCTGGTTATCTTGGAACAGATGCAGTATGAAGAGCTGAAAGAGGTATTGTCATTTCACTGCAGAAACATATATTGAAGACCTTGTCCACTTACATACCAGGAAGGCTAGGATAGAAGTTACACTGACCGAGCTCTGCTGGGTTCCTTATCCCTCCGTCAGCCCCAGCCATTGCTACTAGCAGCACAGCTAGCCCCACAGTCCGGTGGTGCAAAATGGACAGGCTGGAGAAGTGGGCCTATGTGAACCTAATGAGGTTCAACAAGGCCAAGTGCAAGGTGCTGCTCTTGGGCCGGGGCAATACCAGAAAGAACTCCTCGAGAGCAGCCCTGCAGAGAAGGACTTGGGGGTCCTGGTGGACAAGAAGCTGGACGTGAGCCAGCAGTGTGCACTGGCAGCCTGGAAGGCCAACTATGTTCTGGGCTGCATTAAAAGAGGAGTGGCCAGCAGGGAGAGGGAGGGGATTGTCCCCCGCTACTGGGCTCTTGTGAGGCCCCATCTGGAGTACTGCATCCAGGCCTGGGGCCACCAGCACAACAAAGACACAGAGCTCTTGGAACAAGTTCAGAGGAGGCCACCAAGATGATCAGAGGGCTGGAGCACCTCTCCTATGAGGAAAGGTTGAGGGAACTGGGGTTGTTGAGCTTGGAGAAGAGAAGGCTCCAGGAAGACCTCATTGTGGCCTTCCAGTACTTGAAGGGAGTGTATAAACAGGAGGGAGTACGACAGTTTATGAGGGTAGATAGTTATAGGACAAGGGGGAATGATTTTAAACTAAGATGGGGGAGATTTAGGTTAGATATTAGGAGGAAGTTTTTCACTCAGAGGGTGGTGATGTGCTGGAGCAGGTTGCCCAAGGAGGTTGTGGATGCCTGATCCCTGGAGGCACTGAAGGCCAGGCTGGACATGGCTCTGGGCAGCCTGGTCTAGTGGCTGGCGATCCTGCACTCAGATCACTTTGATGATTTTTGAGGTCCTGTTCAACCCAGGCCATTCTATGATTCTATTATATGATTCTATGAAAATGGTCACCTTTGTGCAGACACTTCATTAACAGGAAACAAAAAGGTAAAACAGAAGTCTCCTCTGTGCTGCACTCCACTCCTGACAGCAGGCTCTCCAGCTAATACATCAAAGGCAAAACAGCGTGCAGCCCAGACCTCCTGTCCCCTGGGAACACGATGCTGCCAGAGGTCCATGTCCTTGTTTCACAGCCCAAGGGCTCCAGGATGAGTCTCCTGGTTGCAGGGGAAGGGCACGCACCAACTGCTGGGTCCCTGCAGATGGAAGCACTGCATACAACCTCACACCTCAGAACTCAGGTTGCATTTTGCTTGTACTCAGTGTCCCAGCCTTGTCCTCCCTCCTGGTATTTTAGGAATTCTCTGCAAACCTTCCCTTACCTTTTTCACACCAGGGGCTCTGGGAATTCTTCACCCTCTCAAAGGAATGCCCCATATCTCTCTTGACACACACATATAACCCCTCATTCCACTTTGTTCTGTGTTTTCCCACTTAGACTTTCAAGTTCCCCCTTACCAAGGACTTCACATGCCCCGGATTTCACTTTTTTCATCTCAGTGCCAGCTGCCTGCTATGCTGAGCAGGCTGGACCTCTTCCCTCTTCAACCACATCAGTCATTTTCTGCCCAGAAATCAGTCCTGGACATCGCAGATAATCAGAAGCAGCATCCAGAGGTAGCTTGTCACAGGCAGATAATGCAGAGGCAGGTGTTTCCTTACTCTTTCACCTTGCTACTTTAATAGCCAGATCGAATACGGTAACAGCATTACATGAATGAAAATGAAGTATCAGTAACCAGGTACTAGGCTGGTGGGGGATTTCCATGGCTGGGAGTGAGACAGGGGCTTTGAATTTTGTTACCCAGGTTCCATTTCAATCAAGGTAGAACTCAGAATTCACATGTATCAAAAGATGAAAAAGAAAGGGGACAAAAAGAATGATCCTGAAAAAAAAAAGAAAAAAGAAAAAAAAAAGAAAAATAAATCTATCTTGAAACATCTGTTCTGAAATATAACCTCTGCCAAAGCAGGGAATGGAGTCTTTAGTCTGTCATCCAGGGCTGGACCATGCTATCCCCCAAAGAATGCAGAGGTTGAGGCATGAAGCATGAGGATACCTGTAAGCTCTAGGTGCCCACGGACCCATTGCCATACACTGTTGAAATCACACCATTCTGGTGTTGGACAGTCCCCTGCTAGCACCGAGACAATAAGAGAAACCTGCTTTGCAGACTGCTTAAAAGTTGAGGAAAGAAGGTAAACATATCCCTCGAAGCAATCTGTTTTTCTGATAATTATCTCCTGCTCCCAGAGAGTTACCTCTGGGTTTATCAGAAAGGTAGCAGCATCTGGCTCTTTGGAACGCAGTTCATCCCTTACTCCTGCAGCCTTCACTTGGCTAATCACTGCTGCTTGCAAGCCTGATGCCCGGCGTTCTGCAGGCTGCCAGGCGCTGGGAACAGCTCACTTAACCCTGTAATCCAGCAAGGTGATCCAAACAGGAAGGGGCAGAGCAGACCCAACGGGCAGCAGGCATGCGGGAGCTCCGAAAGCTCCAACTAAAGGAAATCACAAGGAGATCTGGCCCGGGGTTCATTTGCAGGGGAACAACAGGCTTTTCTTCTCCAGCCCTTCCACTCCTACAGCACACCAGTGACGTGAATCCTCCCCAGCTGCTTCTCATCACAGGCCCAGGACTGCTCCCTCTGGCACGACACGAGGCCATCCCTCCTTCTCCCGTGTTCCCACCATGTCCGTGGTGGAGCCGAGGCACAGCGCTCGCTGCGGCTCCTCGTTACTGCTCAGAATTTTCCATTGCCCTCTGCAGCCCTCATGGTTATTATGCTCTCATCGCCTGGGCAAGTGAACTCAATCTTCGCTTTTCTGATTTTCTATTGTCTGTTTATTAGATGGACCCTTTGTGAACTCAGCAGTTCACACTCTCCTATGGTGCCAAGTGTAAAATTAATATTGACTAAAAAATCTGGGCACCTCTTTCTGGCCAGAAAGGAGACATTTCAAATTAATGGGAATGTTACAGCGTTTCACACCCACTGTCATCTTTCTGAAACCACAGGGCTCATTTCTAATTGCAGGCATTAACTCTTAATGGGCCTTGTCTGTTTCGGGCAGGCTGCCCCACCAGCCCTGTGCCCACGTGTGGTCTCGGCCGGTGCAAGGGGGTAACAGCCTGTTTGGGCAAGGGCTGAGGAAACAAACCTTTTTCCTAAATATCAACAAATACCTCCAGAATGAGCTTCTGCTAGCTCAGGAATTAGAGAGGAACCATCTGTCTGTGGAGGATCCTCTTGGTGAGGACATCCGTGCCATGCAGGCTGTTTATTGGGTCTCTCTCCAGACACTGCCCTGCTTCCCCAGAGAAGTGCCTGTATCTCCTACCTGGCATCACTGCCCCAGCACCACAGGGATCTGGCCCAGAACTCAGCACATTTCCCTGCTGGGCCATGGCCCTACTGAGCCCGACTCCCCAGTGCGTGGGCCGCGTCCCCATCCCACTGATCCCAGCATGAACTAACCCCAGAGGCGGGGATGCCCCTCTCATTCAGGCTGCCCTCAGGTTTTAGAGGTGTTGGCAGTCAGGTTTGGGTTTGGTGCATTTCCACAGGCACTTACAGCTCAGTAATAGATTGGGGTTTTCTACTGATGGATCAAAATCCCAAGAAGCTCTCAAGGAACACAGTCCAGGGAGGAAAAGAGGATTAGTGAGATGCTGAACATGCAGCTATGATCTCAGGCAAAACAAATCTCATTCTTGCATTCATTGCACACCCTAACCGTTCACAGGCAGCCCCTCAAAACACACAACGTAAAGCAATTATGCTGCCACAACACCGCTACTGATGGAACCCTTGTGCACTTGCACAGGAAGTGTACAAGGGGAGTGCTCACACCCTGTTATCACTTCAGATAGCAATGGCAGCACGAAACATTCGAGGAACACTGAGCTAACATAACCATTTTTTCCTGTTGTTTTCCCCACTTTCATACATCGTGCCAGCTCAGACCATCCTGCTATAGAAGTCTCTGGTATCACTGCTCTTACTTTCAAGAGGAAGATAACACTGAATAAATGTTTGTTCTCTGACAAAACCAGACTGAGCAAGGGATGGGGCCAGAAGTGCAAGGCTCTCCTGCTCACACGAAGCACATTAAGGACTTGAAGCTGCACTGTAGGCGGAGGCGTGGTGCAGCATGAATGCTCCTATGAGAGGACTGAAACTTGTCACATCACTTGCCAGTGGGCAACCAAGAACAGAGCTCCCACCTCCAGCCATGACAGAGAAAACAGAGTTTCTTTCAAAAAAAAAAAAAAAAAATTAGAAGAGACACGCAGTCTCTAATGCTTCACCTGTGGATACTTAAAATAATTGGATCTGGACAGATTAAAGGCAAACAGCAGTTGCTCAAATGAATGTGGTGTACTAGATAGATCTACAAAAACTGCCAAAAGTACTCGATTTTCAGATTATACCAGCCATAAAAAATATGGATCTCAGACTGCTGTCAGGAGAGGATGGCAAATGCTTTCCAAATGTAGTGTCAGACTCTGGCAACTCAACGCAGACACCTGAAAGCAGGGCAGCGTGCACTGACGCCCTGCCCAGCTGGGCTGCAGGGGTACAGCTCCATCCCAAGCACTGCCAGGAGCGTTTGCAGCCATACGTATCCACATCGGACCCTGCCCACCCTTTCCTAGAAAAGTGGGAAATTTCAAAATGCGTGACTGGCTCAGCTTTTCTCACATCACAGACAACAGTAAAGACGAAGTTATAGCTTTTGAAATCATCATCCTATGGCTCACAGGAGGATACATAATAGCAAAGACGCACAGAGAGATAAAAGACTTCATGCAGTATGAAGAACTTCACTTTGCTCAACCAAAAATTAAAAGTGTCCTTTGAGAAAAGTAGCAGATTTTTCATCTTAAAAGATCTTAGAAATGGAAAAACAAGCACTCCAAGCTCTCCCATCCCTTTATGATAAATCAGCCTGAGGGGCAGATTCCTCCTCCTGCGTAGTCCCTTGACAACCTAGCAGATGATATGGGCAAGACGCTGGAAGGACAGTGAACGCCAGCTGGCAGCAATTACCCAGAGAGCGGTCCCCCCAGCTCAGGGCAAGTCAGTCATGCTGCGCACCCAGCGAGGACCCTTCTCTTGCCCCTCATCTCTCTGCCTCAAGATGCAAGGAAACTGGAGCTTTGAGAAGAGAGAACTGGCTCTTCTGCTAGAAAAACAAATGTCAGTCTTGGCCTGAAACGTGCGCACAGTCCCCAGGATGATGATGAAGCTAACCACATGAGCGGGTGATGGCAGGACCAGACAAACGTGCAGTTTTATTGAAATACAGCTTAACAATACACTGCTTTTCCTTCTTTGGATGAAGACAAAAAAAGTAGGGAGGACTCAATCTGTGCTTGGTATGACCACTATTTAACAGCTGTTTCATTTGTTGATACGTGGCTCAGACTTTTATGCTATCATGCAAGATGTGAAAGGCACATTTTATTCAGCAGTTGTTTATGACTGAAGAAGGTAAAGTTCTTCAATAACCATTCAGTAATGATTAAGATGTTAGATTTTAAAGCTCTAGATTGCAATAACCTTTAAAAATAAATTGTTTTCCTTTGCATTGCTGCAGGGCAGAGTAAAGGTGGTTAAAGGCACCTTAACTGCACTTCTACTCCTAGCATGTTTTTAAATCATGCTCTGACTACTTTTCTGAAGTTTCTAATGCTTCAATTGGAGGGATGTACTCTGAACTGTAAAACAAACAAGAAAACAGAAGCTTCTCCTGAAATGAAATGCCAAACAAATGGGGTAAAGACAAAGGGGTTAACATTCACACAGCACAGCAAGCACAGCGTCGTATATTGCTTTGGTGTGGAAAGCTGTGGCAGAGCACCCTACATCTGAGCGGTCCAGGCTCAAAACTACTTCACTGCGACAATCCTGCTGCCATACGTAAAGCAAACAGGTCTTTGCCAGCTCAGGCAGCTCTGCACTGTACAGTGCAGACACTCCTTGCTACACATCCTCACACCTTTTCTCTCGGGGTGACCTGCCGGCCAAAATGCAACGCAAATGCTGCGGGTGATGCAGGCAGGGACAAGGAGGGACAGGCAGAGGGCTGCTCTGACTACCAGAGCTCTCGGCACAGCAGGCCTGGGGCAGACCTGCCAAGCACAGCCCTCAGCAACTCCTGACAAAGTTCTGGTGTGCTCATTCAGAAGTTAATCCGGATTGCACTGCCTGGAGGTAGCCGACGGGATTTTCTGTTCCTCACATGGGAGTGGATGCTTCAAGCACAGGGTCACTGTACCAGAAAGCCTGCTCCTCACCATGGCTTTAATAAGATGTATGAGAGTGCAGCGCTCACTCTCAATTTGTGGGAAGTGGTTTGAAAACTGTTCTCTGCCTCCCAGGCTCACGTGTGATGTGGCTGGATTTACAACCTCGGTTAACTTACGTTGGCTTTCCAATTTGCATCTATTTCCTGAGAGATTCAAGCCTAAGGAGAGTGGATGCTAATGTAGGAGCCTGTATTTGGATTGGTGAAGCAGATAATCCAAGATTAATTTCATCTGACAAAAGACATTTATTATTACAGTGTCAAACTCTGGTGTGCAGCTAGTAGCCCTCAGCAAGATCGGAGATGCAGCTCAACACCTGTGCTCGTGTGCATAGGTGCTATTTAAAAGTGCCTTGGGAGATCAAAGTGATTCTGACTGAGGCAAAAGTCTTGAAAGAGTGGCCAGGAGGATCCTATCTTATTACGTGGCTTTGGGCTGGCTGGAGCACTGAGCCTGCATGCAATATCGCAGCAACTATCGAATGTATGACTGTGCTGGCCATTGATAGCTTTACAATAGCCACAGAGGAGGAATAATGCACCTCTAGCCTGAGCTTGAGTTCCTTCACGGAGCTTCACTCATGGACCTGCCAGGGAGACTCACTGTCCTGCATACGCTCCCTTACCACACTGGGAAGCCAAGGTTAGAGACCTGCCTCAACTGCCCATGTAAGCTACATGCCATCCACGACAGCACCGGAGGGGTGCAGTGGTCCTTGAGAATGCTATAGAGCAGATCCAGTTCTTCACACAGAGGTCTACCCAACGCAGTCGGCCACCTCAAACTGTGCAGGTCTGCTGCCTGTAACCATGAGTGTCAACACGTGACACATCTCCCACTACCTCTGCTTGAAGAGATGTTACTCTGACTTGAGCCATTATGGCAACATTAGCTGCTCCTCCTGCACTCAGACATGATTGCCAGCATGATCTCTATTTTACTGGACACGTTTTTTATTCAGACATGGCACATCCATGTGCTCAGGCAAAGCCTACAACAATGCTGCCATGACCCTCAGTCCTGTCCCTGTATGAGAATGTTGCTGTCCCCAGAGATTCTGCATATGTGAGACATCTCTCTATTGATGCTATCACCGCTGGAGAAGGAGATTAACTAGTTTCTGCACTTCCCATAATTTATAATGCATCATTCCAGTGTAGTTTTTAACCCAAAAGTATGTCTGCAGAGTAAGTGTACAAAATGAAATATAATAGACCAACTCCAACTGAATGAAGCATGCACACCAGTTGCTTTGCACACAAGTTGCTTTGCTTTCCACCAGCAACTGTTTTAGTGAGACAGTGATGCCTTCTCAGGCTCTCAAGAGGAGCACTGGGCAGCGTTCAGGCTACACACTCACTGCAGCCCACTGTATCTATCTATTGTTAGGACTTCACTGATCCACAGAGCAGCCCCATTCGCACGAGCTGAGCCTCTGGCTGTATGCTTTTCTACCGTTTAAGCCACATCCCAATGTACTGTCACAGCCCTTTTATTCTCTGCAGTCACCTAAATCCTGGCTCCCTGGAGCTTTGCTTCTCCCAGCTCCTACCTGGTGCTGGTGACAGTGACCATCTCCTTCCTAAAAGGGCTTGTGCAGCCTTGCATGCTGCACACACTGCGCTCTTCATTTCCGTCCCTTGCTCAACACCAGCACATACACGTGCAAAGGTAAAACCAAACAGTTGGTTGTTGCAACAACACATTATGAAACTTATTAATCATTTCTCCTAATTATTAAAGGACTTCTTCATCCTTCATATACCTGCCAGGACCAGGTTGACTTGGTGACAGCTGCCGATATTGCCATGGGCAAGGCAACAAGACATTGCCCATGCATTTCTTGGCTCTGTCCTGCACAGATGAGGTCACTGTGAGCTCAGCTTCTGACTTCTATGAAAGCAGACGGAGGCTTGGCATTACGAAGGCCAAAGAGTTTTCTGAATTCTTCTGATGAACCCTAGCGCATCTGCAAGCTTGCAGACCTAGAGTGCTGTACCAACACCCATTGCTTTATTCAGTATTTTGTTGGACCACCAGTTTGAGAAGAGGCATAGCAGAGGGATGCACTTTCCCAGCTCAGTGGTCTTGCAGGCAGCAAGGCTCCTGGGGCTCACACAGCCCTCCAGAAGGCTTCTGGTCACTGACACAGCACCCACTACTTACCTGGCTGCCTGTCTCGTCCCACTCAGTGGGCTGTGATAATGTGAATCTTTGGAATCCAGGCAAAACAGTGTGAGTGATGTGCTAAGGAGAGGAAGACTTCTGGGAGTGCACTTCTGTGAGCAAGCAGTTTGAAAAGTCACCTTCACCAAGCAGAAAGCATCCGAACGGCTCTTTATTAGGATAAGTTCCATGTACCATTGTGGCTTCCCTGCCATATGCACAGCAGGGGCAAGCCATTACCCAGAGAAGAACCCAGAAGGAGACAGGCAAAAACAGCCTAGTTATCGAATGAAGCCCTGGCCCGAAGGAACTCACTAGGTCTAACCCATGGAACAAGGAAGCTTTGCAACCGTGATTACTGGGTGCAGACAACAGCTGCCTCCTGGCATCACGCTTGGAAGAGACCTTGAGCACATGTGCCCCTCCTTCAGAAAGGGTACTGGGCAGGCCCAGAGGGGATGCCAGTTCAGGCCAGCAGGAGCCCCCAGTCTAGGTGATTAATGGAAGAGCATTAATGATATTTAGCAGACTCTTAGGGGCCACTGACCTTCAGCACTCCGATACTTGCAGCCTCAAATATTTCAACCTTCAGAAGGATGTAAAACCCTCACAATGCAACATTGTACAGAGGGAAAATAAAGGAATGGGACCTTTCCAACCCCTGCTATGCAAACAGCTTACATACTGGAGCACAGGATTTATTCATATCCATCTCAGCACGAATAAATGCCAGACCTGAAGCAATCTGTCTTTCAGACCGTGACAGAATGAGCTGGCTCAGTGACCTGTTTGGGTAGCAATTGCCCCTAATGGTTACAGCAAAAAATAAAATAAATAAATTCCATCTGATCCCTGAAGATGATTTGAATTCCCCATGCTTGCCTGAGAGAAGACATAGGGATTCCAGGCTTATGCCATTCGTGTAGTGGTCCTAACTCCTCAGGTATGCCCCATGGTGCAGAACCATGTCATGAGACAGGACACCGTCTTCCTGCTGTCAAACTGCATCAGTTTCCTTGGGAGCAACAACTCATGGTGACGTATCACCACCACGTAAAGATGCAACACTACCAATATTGTAATGATTCATAAATCTTAAAACAAATCTTGAGCCTTTGAATTGTGCTGGAAGCTACAAAGACCAACGGGAGGGAAAAAAAAATTGTCTTTCACATTGTGGAGATGGTGACAGCTCAGAAAACAAGTGCTGGGGAAAGGCTTTTTAAAATGACCCACAAAAGAAAAAATCACCAGGGTCTGATAGAGATCCTCATCTTTCCTGCGTTTAGCTTATGTGTCACATTAGCTCAACTCCCTGTCAAAACAAGTTCTGTTTTGCTGCTGTCAGCACAGTGGGCTTAACGTAGCTTAAGAAAAACATCTCACAGTATTTTTTATACTTCATATATCATCTCCAACAAGCCAGATAGCAGAAAACAAGCTGCTACTGTGCAGTTGATTATTGGTGATCATGTATGCAGGCAGGCTGAGTGATGGAAGAATACTAGTAAGTTGTGTTATGATCTGCTTTTAGCTGTAGAGAGGCAGTGAGTAACAACATGGGGGGAGCCTTGGGCTCAGGGTAACATCCAGACTGCCTATTAGCTACAGAAACACAATTCCATGTTTCCAGCACCAGCAACCACACTGGAAGAACAGTCTGAGAAGTCCCTTTTACATGGCATCTGTTGTTAAAGAGCAATGGAGTTGCTGTCTGTATCAGGCATTTTTATACATAAAGAGAATTTAAGGGAAGAGAAGGTAGAGTCAAGATGGAATAGATGCTGAAAAAGAGTACTCTCATTATGTTAAAGCAAAAATGTCATTTGTCTTTTCCTTCCTCAAACAGTTCAAGCTGCTAATCTAGCAGAGGCAGCAAGTCACTCCATTCCTCTTAATTATCTTATTTTGGCCAACTCCATTCCTATGGATGGTATCTGTCTCTGCACACACAGTAATTTAATACAGCTACTGGCTTCAGTCACAGAATGTTAAACAGTTACCTATCTTTGTTTAATTGCTGAAAATCAGGACATTCTCCTAACAGCATGGTAATAAGAACTTGGGGGATACATCCCTGAAATAACTCATGTCAATTTTCTAAAACATCAGCCATTTAATTTAGGAGACTCCCAGAAGATATGAAGATTATTTCCTCATACCAAGGTAGTCCTGGCAGTGCTTCACTGTGAACCATGTATCTATTTTGTTTTGCATATCTGCCCTGTGAAAATATCTCATCATCATTTTCCAATGATATTCAAGAGGGACCTTGCACTGCTCTCAGCAGCAAGCGAGTCCTCATTCTCTCTGCAGAGATTTGATGGTTCATTTCCCCTGCCCAGACTAACTTCATATTGTCAATGTTGCCCTGCAGTTCTGTATAAAAAAAAAGTAGATGCAGAATATTCTTTTCTTCCTTTGAGCTGGTGGTTCCTCATCTTGTAATTTCTTTACACAGCAAGCCAGTGGCAATAAAACAGGTTTAAACTACAGATCCACATTAAACCCCTCTTCCTCCCCAAAGCTTCCATGACAAACTCTCAGTTGTTCCCAGAGATGTGTGTGAAGTGCTCTCCCCCAGCTCCTTGTGAACGACCACCCAGGTGCACCAAGACAAAACTCCAGCTTTCAGTTGTTAGAGGCCACTGAGAATAACCCTCCCCTTTCTCCCCAGGAAGAAAAGCATCATTTTAAACTAGACCATTCCAGTGTCCCAGCTTACTGTGTGGCAATCAGAGAAGCAGCCAGGCAGAAGGCAGGAAAGAGCAGGCTGGCTTCACCACCACAACCAGCGTGGCCTGCCCACCTCTCAGGGATGGGCCCATCTGACAAACACAAAGCTATGACAGCACCGACCTGCCTGCACAGGCAGCACAGCCAGCTGGTTGTCACAAAGTTCTCACTGAACAACTTGTCACTTCACCAGGCAGTGGTGGCACGAGCCGTGTCCTTCACACACACCTGCTTCACCTCTTCTTTCATGCAGGAAAGCCTTAGGCCAGCGAGGAGCAGCCTCTTCTTGTAGGACACAGCACCTGCACCTCACCTGCTCGTTGCAGCTTTTTCACCTCGTGCCATCTCACTGGGAAAAGTTGGCTCTGAAACTGTTAAATGCAGCATGCTAAACGCTGTCGACCTGTAAAATCCCACTGGGCAGCTGCTGTACACGCTTATCTCTGTGCAGCCAGGCTCTGCCACCTCGTTGGCTTAAAAGAAATGTTAATTTTCCCCTATAGAAGAAGGAGCTGGATTCAATTCCTATTCCTACCCCTTTCCGCTCATTCTCTCACAGCATTTCTCCCTCTTCCTTTGCAGCCATGTGCCTAAGGCAACAGTGGCATCCTGGCAGCCCTTGTGGCCAGGCCACCTCTCCGGAAGCCTCAGCAAATTTCTCCAGCAGAGCAGGGAGTCAGGACTCCTGCTGTTCCTTATGGTTCCCCAGCACAAGCCTCACTCCTAAAACCTGTTTCACATTGAGATTAGCCCAGTCTCACTATCGTACTCGAGACAAGGAACACCAAGGGATCCTGAGCAGCCAGTAGGGGCACGGATGGACATCAATGGAGCACCGAGCTTGAGCAGCCCCATGCATCAGCACAGCATTAGCAAAGAGCCTGCATCCCACCTTCCACTCACCAGAACGTTGTCCCACTGAGCTATGTGGAGTGAATGAGGAACACAGAAAGTGAAAGCTGCAGGATCAAGAAGGAACTCCAACATTCCTTAGGCAGAATGGCTCCTGTTGTTTGCATCACTCTTGTTTTGTTGGAGAGCAGAAGGCAACAAACATGTCCAGTGACTGCATTCAGCAGGTGTCGTGGCATGGCACACCTCTGGCTAGACCACATCTGCAAGTACTTGGGGTCAAGCCCTGCACTCTGTCAGGCTCTGCAGCTCACACTGCGATGGCCGCATCCTGAAAGACAAGCGTGGTACCAGACAGCAGAAGAGCAATGCTTATACGGTCTTGGTGTTACCATGTCATCAAGATTCAGAATACAATATTAAATGCAGCTATTTTTTTTTAAGAGCTGGATGCCAGGAAGCAGAAAGCTCTCACCTGCCACTGAGCCTTTCAGACCACTTGGATTTAATCTCTTCTTTCAAATGACAAAGCCATGGCTCACATGTTTCCAGTTCACTGATGAAGACAGCTGATCTTGTCAGAAAGCCAGACTTAAGCACAAAACCCCTGATTTCTGTTCCTAATTCTGCCTCACATTGTCTTGGTCACGTCACCTCATCTTTGCTGCTCAGCCTTCCCCCTTTGCAAAGGGGAAGGCTCTGCTTCACATGGCTCTGCTGAGCCTCATTCGTGCAATCCAGAATCCATCTTCACTACCTGAGTATTTTTTTTTTTTAATTTCTGGAAGGAAGATAATGTATTTGCACTTGTGTGCACATACGCACACACACACACAGACTCACAGAGTAAGTCTCTATAGAGGAAACCATCTGAGCATTTCATCCTACTGGAGGAGGCAGGAAAGGGCATGGGTATGAAAACGGTACCATGCTGGGTCTTTTCGCATGGATAGGGAACAATGTTTCAGCTCCCCCAGAATGTTATTTTTCTGCCAGGATCTGGAAGTCTGTACCCACCACTGGACTGCTTTACACTACAGATCTTCTCTATCCCAATATTTTCCTCTTCGGCTGTGCATTCCTGCAGAGCTATTCTGAGTAGACACACTTCCCACTTTTTGCCTCCATTCAGGCCATACCTAACAAATGCATTTGGTCAGCACTAAAAGTCAATGGCATGTCCAGTTCTTCTAAATGCAGCCCTAAAATGACAGTCTTAATCCAGCCCATGTTGCCAAATAAGTCTCTCAAGAAGAGATGAGTTTTCTTGTTAAGGCGGTAAGGGCACACTGCTTCCTTTAACAACTGCTTTGATGTAAGGGAGAAAAGTGAAATGAAGGAGGATAACAAGCCATCAGATGGAACAAACTGTCTTACTCTGAGCATCACCAACTTTCCCGGAGGCCAGGCTAAAATTCCGAATTTAATTTTAGAAAGAAGAAGGGGAGATTGTGCACTTTGCAAGAAAAATTGTGTATGTATTCTACAAGGAATAAAGGGATACTGTTTCTGCAAGGAGTGGGAAGAGAAGGCAAGTGTTTTTTTTTAAAAGCATTAGTGCACAGAAAAGCAAGATGCATCATGGGGAATTCCTTATGTCAAAGCTAAAGGACTGCCCATGCCCTTTCTCCTTGATCACTGTGAAATACAGGAAGGAGAGAGACTCTGTCCCTGCTTTTATTTGTCAGGGTCTGATACACGCAGGCAAATACAAGCATATACATTTTTAAAGAATTTAAGACTCGAGTGTGCATGAAGCTGAGATCCAACCATTTTAATTCAACCAGGAGAGCAGCAAGGCTTGGCCATGTGGTTGCAAATAGTGAAGTCTCCTTGGAACCAGTCAGTATGTGCGCACTGTGCTGTGGAAACACACTACACGTAGCCTTTTATCTCCACTCTAATGCAGAACAGGCCACCTTCCCTCAAACGGCCATGAAGGTAGTAGCTCTTCATTCTGGTGGCTTAAACAACAGCACTTCACTGCTCAGTGAAGATAACTGCACACGGCTGTTCACTGCCTGCAGCTGAGCTTTGCTATCTTGACCACTTGCAATTATACAGTCTTGGAGTACCAAATAATCTGTCTAGACTATGGAGAACTACTGTCTACAACGTTGTGGGTTTTTTTCCCCCCCAAATATAGCTCTGCTTCAAACACCTACACCCATTTCATTTCAAGACATGAAACCACAATGTCTCCCTGCACTGCCAGGTGCAGAGAAGAGGGCCTGCAACCTGCTCAGCAATGGGCAGGGTTTCAGACACATCCAACTGATGCTGTCAGTGGCAGCACTGGAGCCAAGCTACAGAGTCCTGCAGTACATTAGGACTTTGGCTTGCTCTGGGCTGCTGCAAACAAAGACCACTAACTGGAACAGTTTTGCCCACTTGAAAGCAAAAAAATCCTTCACTTATCTCTGTGGTCAATGTGAGTGCTTGGGAACAATGCCAAAGTAATATTTCTCAGCCTGGCTGAAAGGATTATAACTCAACTGTGCAAGTTCACACTGGGGTGAACACCCTGATACAGCAAGCAGCCACTCTGGGAACACTCAGCGCAAGAGTTAGCATGTTGTTTCACTTGTATCAATTAATAGACACATAGAAAATAGCTTTGAAACCAGCAGCCTTGTGTCCTAAACAATCAGGTGTGTGCACACAGCGGGCTGTGTGAGCAGCGCAGACATCACTGCAGTACAGGGCAGAGGGGTAGCTTTACATCCCAAAGCTGCAGCCATGCAGGAGAGTTGTGGGAAGGGCAGCAGCACAGCACCCTCACTGCTTTCTGCTGGAGCCACATAAAACCTGCGTGGCTTCTACTGGGAAGGAGCACTGGTGGGGG
>NC_034419.1:1568366-1574959 GCF_002078875.1 Numida meleagris | reverse complement strand
GGGGGGAGGGGAGGAAAGAGACTTTTCCCAGAAGCAGCTATAATTACTACCTCATGTTTTGATGTTCATATTTCTTGCAGCTGATCTCTGTCACTTGGCCGTGGCTTATCAACTGCCCCACCTCACTTAGATCAGCTTGTTTCTTTTGCCCCACACTGCAAGGGCTGCCCTGCATCAACCTTCTCCTCGGGGCAGCAAAATTCAGTCTCAGCTGTACTGCCAACAAGTCCTTCACCAAACTGCCAAAAAAGCTCTATGTGCTGCCCAGACTACTCCATTCCAGGGAAGAAGGGCAATCTAGGTTAACTTTATTCCCACTCACCCACTGCTCTGTTAAAGGAAATTTAATTACACATAACAGCGGAACCAGGTAAATAATAACAGCCCATTTGTGGCAGACCTGCTTCCTCATCTCCCATCCTGGCCACTGAAAGGTGCTTACCTGAGTGCAGCCTTTACTGGGGCTCCAGACAATGGAATCACTACAGCGAGGGCCTGATATAGCCACAAAGGATGGGAAGGGAACACTCTTGTTCCCACACCCTGCAAGGCTTAAGTGGCTGGGAGTGAGCTGCCTTCCTCCAACTGTGCAGATAAGGATCTGCAGCCTCTTCAGCATCCTGCTACACTCATTCCAAAGTTACAGAAAAGTTACAAGTACAGGTAAAAAGTGATAAGAAATATGCTTAAGTGCAGCAGCAGTCACTTTTTCCTTATACAAAAAAACTGTTTTCAAAACAGGCAGAAACAAAACATCCCACATGTGGGTCAGCGCCTACCAAATAAGGCTAAAATCTCATCTGGGAAGCCTAAGAGCTAAAGAAAAACCACCAGCCCATTACCTTGGCTTTAGCCTATACTGTTGACCCTGTATGTTCCCCAGCATCACTTCACAACTTAAATGGAAAAAGAAGATAGAGATTAAAAATATCCCTTTGAACCTTTAAATCCCAGGGGCCCAGTTCTTCTTCCTTGCCTTCCCAGCAAACTGAGCCACTCGCTCAGGAACATCTCTGTAACAATGGTCACAGTCAGAAAGCAAAGGGCTCTGACCATGATATCAGTCTCACTTTATAACCCAGCGCTGTCCCCGCAGGAGCCAATTGCTGCAGCAGGGAGGCTGGAGGCAGCAGATAAGCCTCAGCCGGGTGATACAGATCAGCTGCCCGGTTATCAAGGGAGTACAAAAATCAAATAGATTTTGATTTGGTAGTTACAGCTTTTCATATATCCTGGGAAAAGAAAAGAGAAGTAGCAGAGGAGGGGAGGGAGGAGAGAGGAGTCTTTTCCAGGGTGTTATGGTGTCAGATCTTTTTAGCAATGGATTTCTAGGTTAAGCAGTTACTGAGACATGTGGCTGCAGAGAACTGCAGGCAGTAAGTGCAGGCAGTAAGTGCAGGCATTTGTAGGAGGAAACTGAAAGCAGTGGTTGAATGGCAAAGCAGAGTACATCTAAGGGCTGCAAACCCTGCCTGAAGTAAGCAAGATGCAGTACAGCAGTTCCCAATAGACACAGAAACAAAGAACAGCAGCACTGCACCCTCAGAGATCCACTTTTCTGACTCACTCAGCTCATCTCTCTGTTCCAGGGGGAAGAGTTAACCTTGTCCTCCTCTCAGATGTGTCTCAAGCTGTGGCCTGCAATGCCAATTGCAATGTCCATTGGCCATAGCACCATGTAGATAGCATCATAACTCTTTGGCAAGACCAGGTCATCACCGGTGGATTAGGATCAACAAACATCAGCCGTGTTGCTGTTTTAAGTCCAAAGGCAGGCAGATGAAAATAACTGACTGCATTACAGAGCCAGCAGTGGAATAGACAATGGGTTGCAACAGACAGCTAGGCAGAGATCAGTAGAGAGTACGGCAGAAAAAAGACAGTCCTTTGATTACATGGCTTGACCCAATAAGCCTGGAATTTAGATACAATTCTGCTATCAGCAGTGACAAGAGCTACATTTGTAAATCGCAGTATATTCATCTAAATGCTAGCACCTCTGGCATAATTTTCTAGTTAGAAGCTTTGGGAGCTGCAGACATTTTAGTCACAAGGAATCATTCACACAGTGTATAAGAATATTATTCTTTAGCACAAAACGGCTTGCAACTTAAGCTCACAGGAAAAGCTTGCAGGAATTTGGTTCAGGGTTTGTCTTGGCATCACAGGATCAAGAATAAAGTCAAGGCCAGCCCTCTAGACCACTTCTGGTGGTCCCTGGGCAGCCTGCTGCTCAGCCCCTGGGGCACTGCACAAACCCTGATGCCACAGGTAGGCACCCAGACCCAACGGCACCGTTAGACACAAAGAGGGAGGGAGCTTCTCCAT
The DNA here is from genome assembly GCF_002078875.1 of Numida meleagris. Taxonomy (NCBI): domain Eukaryota; kingdom Metazoa; phylum Chordata; class Aves; order Galliformes; family Numididae; genus Numida; species Numida meleagris. The sequence continues at coordinate 1,572,631 of NC_034419.1, read as the reverse complement.
GGCTTTCTGAGTGGGACTCGTGGAGTGACTTGAACCATTCTTCAGCTTCAATGAGATACACGCTGTATTTGTACTCCTGTAATCTACTTCCCAGCTCCTGCTCCATCCCTGTTAATTACTGTCACAGCAGGAGAGTTTCTGGCATTTCAAGAATGGCCCTTCTTACTAGGCTGGAAAACAGGAGAAGATAGCAGGCAGGCAGTATGCACAGAAACTGCCAGAGGTGCTCTCATTTCCTACATGGCACTGTTGGTGTTTTTCTCTTGGTCAAAAGGAAGGTGGAAGAGTTGCAGTAACCGGCAGGCAGCTCCTGGTAACCCAGTCCCTTGGGAGAGCTGTGGGCAGGCATGCTGGCTGTGCTAGGAGTATGTCTGATGCTTCCCAGTGGGGATCAGGGCAGGGAAGCTAACTGCAAGAGGTTCGGCTGGAGCCCAGCACACCCTCCCTGGGGACAGCACACACAGGGCAGAAGGGATGGGTCTAGCCCGAGCTCCATGCTGTTCCAGGCTCTCCAGCATCTAGTTGTTTCTGAGTATGCCTCTAGTCCAATTTCAGATATATCTGCTATTGAAGCAAACCTGGATTCTAGCATTGGCTGATATCTTATATAAAACCGGCTTTTGTAAAAGCCAGCCCTACCTGACTCAGATGGGCAAGGCCACGACATCCTCATGCAGATAAATCTGTTCTTTTCAGTTAGGACCTGCTTCCCGGCAGCCTTTCCAGACTCAGATTTTAAGCACTTCCTATTGAGAAAACCAGGTTATTTAAATGGCAAAAAAAAAAAAAAAAAAGAAGGAAAAGTAGAGCTGTCTCTCCATCCTTTTGTCTTTGGAAACAGAGGACTGGAGGCTGCTGTCCCATAAGACTGAGCAGCCCTTATCTGAGGCACTCTGTTAAAAGACTTGGAATCACTTATTAATTTAGTGAAAGCTCCTTAATTTTGATCCTTTGTATGCATTAATTGATTTGCTATCAATAACCTGCATTGATTAGGCCTCCAGACCTGGCAGACGCTGAAGATGAAGAGACAGAGACTCTCTTTCAGAGCAAGAGTTCAAAGCCTGAAATGATTAAAAAAGACAGCAACAAAATGGCTGATAAAGAAAAGAGTGTCATTCTTTTTCCACACAAGAATGAAACCATGTGAAAGTTAACACTTTCATACCAAAAAATGTGCTCAGGTCTAAGGTATTTGTATAACCTAGAGGTATCTATTAGATTTAGTCCACTCGGCCACCTTAATTAAATTATTACTGATGAACTGCAATACCTGTCAGGAGGAGAGCTGAGGGAAGATGTTATCTGCTTTGGCCACTAAGAGATCGGGGTAAGATGCCCGATCCAGAGGTTGGCTAAGGTAGAGCTCCTGGCTCCCCGGATCCCTTCCAGCAGATGGCATTGTAAAGAGCTGTAGAGCACAGACTGAATTAGCAGCACATCCAAACCAAATCCAACAGTAACATTTAACAATCATCAGTTAAAATTTTGACAGTGGAGTTTTGAGGGCTGAGAATGGCTTGCTAGTCCAAGGGTGCTGTCACACAGCTCTCAGCTGCTCCCCATTTCCTATCTATCATGCACGAGGTGCAAGAAGGACAGAAACTGCAAGAGAAACAAAGGTATAGGATGGGGAGAGCTCTCAGGCCATCTAAGAAAGGATATTTAGGGACATACACTGGTCACTACAGGCCTTTGTCCACCAAAGACACTTCTCTGAGTCACCAAACCATCAGGACACCAAGAGCAAGGCGGCATGGTGTTTTTTCCACCCCAGCTGTGCCAGCAGCTCTGAGCAGCCCTCACCCGTGCTGTGGGGGTGCAGCCCCTCGCAGGGCACCCTGCTCGGCCTGCAGGTTTTCTACTGGAACCTACCTCACTCCAGGAAAACGTGCCACTCCTCTTACGGCATGTTCAGAGGCAGTGCAGAGCACTGATGAGGTACGGCATAAAGTAAGAGACAGCTTCCGCCCTGCAGAACAAACCATCCGCTGCTGGTCCAGGAGAACCCTGCTGGACCCCTTTTTGAGAATCCTACACAAATGTAACGTGAATTATAAGTCATGGTTGAAACATGCCCTGCACGACAGCTTAACACATCAGCACTTCCAGCCCATGTAGCAGCGCTTCTGCGGAGGGGAACTGACACAAACATAAATTGTACATGAGCTTCTGCATTTTCACTTTGACAACAGTGTACAGCTACCAGTACTCCAAGTCTCTTCCTATGCATCTTTGCCTTTCTTTTTCTCATGAAGGTATTTAATATCCCTCAGAACTTCTAGCATATTATTCAATTCCTTCCTCTTTTTTTCTCCCTTCCCTCCCTACATACCTCACAGCGGGCGATACATTTCTGGGAGGATAAGGAATATGTGGTCAGCCACACTCCAGTCTCACATCTTAAGGAGAAGTCAGTTCCTAGGTCCTCAGGCTGGAAAGCAGCTCTGGAAATGGCGATCTTAGAGCTGCTTTCTTCCACCTGCCCAACCTTGGTCACAAAGCATAGTGTGCTAGGAAGGAGCCATCTTTCACATCACAGAAGAACCGGCCCATTGGAATTAAAGATCCCATCTTTTCTAAAAGTCCCTTTCTTTTAGTAGGGAAGCTATGTCAGCCTTTGTGTCCTACACAAATTAAATGTGAATAATGGTTAGGACAGTTGAGCACTGGAGTAGATTGCCTTGGGAAGTTGTGGAGTCTCTGTCACTTGAATTCTTCTGAACAGGCTAAACAGTCATCTGTCAAAAATGGTTTGGGTATTAAAGCTCCTGCCTTGGGGAGCAGAGGGAAAAGAATAAACAATTTCTTAAGCTCAATTTTCTATTTCTGTGATTTAAGCATCTTCTGTGTGGGCTCTAGCAGTAACATTTGCCCTCTCAGCTGACCTCAGCATACCTCCTCCAAAGTGCTTGTGTTTCGAGCCCATGCCTCCAAAATCTCCATCCTACAGTCAGGGTGTCTTTCTTCATGCTCAAGTGATCCCTTCAGACGTTTCCTTCATTTACAAAATGCTGAGGGGTGGAAAGCACAATGCTGTAAAAAAAACCTCTCCATATTTTGAAGAGGAACTTTTATTCCTGCTTCTAGCACGTGACTAGCAGATCAACGTAACTGAAATTTTTATCTGGTATCTCCCAGATACTAACACTGTGTGTGCATATATCATGGTGATGTGCACAGTATGAGAACCGAGGGAGGTAAGTTTCTTCCACCCACAAAGAACAAAAATAGGCTTTCATTCGGAATGACTTATTTTAGACTAAAACCAAGAAAGAACAAAAGCAAACGCTCCAGGAAGTGGAGACTGCACCCGCTTCTTATTTTAACACACTGCTGGAACTCTTTAGAAATTTAAAGCAGCGGTGCACAGGAAGCAAAATCAGATCAGTGATGTTACACAGCCTCTATTTCCGAATATCAATCCAGGAACTTAGAAGCAATAAAGATTCAATAACCCTCCACAGTCTGCAGTTCCAGAATCCAAAGGGAAAAAATGCAACAATTAAGGACAGATACAGATATGCAATATACATTACACAGATGTTTTATTTCCCTGCAATTATATATATGCCTTCTGCAAGAAAAAAACATCTCCATTAACATTACAGCTGTTTTTCTATATTCCATATGAAAGAGAACCAGTAGAAGAGAAAGATAGCACTCATCAAGAGCGCATCAGCACCCAGACTAATCACATACCTCTTCCACCAGATCAGTTTCCTACCTGTTCACATACTGGCCTTCCATGAGCAATTTTTACACAAATATTCCCTGCACCGTGTCTCCAGTCACACAGAAGCAATCAGAATTGAATACTTTTGTGTGAAATTGGCAGCATATTTTGCACACCACAGCTGGGGTAACCAACACAGCTCTGTACTCTAGGGCCCTGTGCCTGGACTTGAAGAAAAACAATACCTTCTATTAATTTTAGCAATGACGAGCAATCTGCTTGGAGTTAAAAACCACTGTTGAACTGCAGTTAGGTACACAACCAAGGCCTAAAAGCCCAACACACGTATGAGTGGGGACAAGCACTAGGAATGCAGCTGAGGCCCTTCACTGAGAGCCATCCAACTTCCTCCGTCAGAAGGGACCCGCAGTGCCCGAGTGCAACCTCCGGGTCCACACGGGACCGCCCCAAACCCCAAGCCCGCGGCCGAGAGCGGCGTCCCCAGGCCTGTGGCACCGCGCGGGGCCGTGGCTCCACGGCGCGTGGGCCTCAGCGGCCGTTGTGCCCCTCGCGGCGGGGGCCGTTGGAA
>NC_034419.1:1566142-1568022 GCF_002078875.1 Numida meleagris | reverse complement strand
GCGGACGGCGCCCGGCACGGCTCCGGGCTCCGGGAAGGCCCCGAGCCGGGCGGCGAGCGTCGGGGAGAAGAGGACGCGCCTTCTGCGCGCAGCGAGGTACGGCCGGGTCTGTACGCGGCCCGGCGCCCGGAAGGTTCTGGTGGCAGCGAGGGGCGAGCCGTGAAATGAGCCCGGGCAGCGCAGGAGCGGAGGGCTCTCAGTGCTGTAAATGCAGGGTCTCGCTTCTCCTGATTCTCCCTCTCGACCCGGTGGCCGCTAACCCTTCTCTTTGCATTTGTTGCAGTTCCTCTCCTCCTGTCCCACCGACTCCAGCGACGATGCCCGCCTGCGCCTCCGCAGCCGAGGAAGAGCTGGGCTGAAGAGGAGAGCCCCGGCTGACGCTGCCCGTCTGCTGCCACGAGCAGCTGCTGCCGCCCTGCCAGCCCCTGCTGCAGCGGCAGGCAGTGACACGTGGCGGCTCCTGGCGCCCTGCCCGCTGCCGCCACCCACCACCCGCATCGCGCCCGTCTCCCTGGTGTTCTCACCGTGCCACCTGCGGCCCCTCATGGTGCCCAGCCGAGCGCCTTGCCCACCACCACCACGGCCGCTTGCCCTCTTTCCACCCTGGTGGCTGCCCGTGCCGGCCCTGCGGGCTCCCTGGGCTGCCCTGCCTGCCCTTCCCACCCCTGGCTGGCAGTGCCCGTGCTGGCAGTGCCAGTGGTGGCTGCAGCCCCTGCTCTGGCCGTGCTGCAGCCGCCTTCCTCTGCAGCCTCCAGCAGCCCCGCACTGCCCCGCTTGCCAGCCCCCAGGACACGGGCTGGCAGCCCAGAGCGAGCTGTGTGAGGGACAGGGGGAGGGCAGCCCCGGGGGGGATCAGGAGCCAAGTGAAGGGGATGAGGAAATAGAAGATATTGAGATAGTTGTTGTATAGATAGTTAGTGGGTAGCAAGATAGTTGATGCTGGGGTAGATAGCTGATAGCAAGACAGCTGATAGAGAACTGATAGTGAGATAGACAGCTGATAGTGATACAGGTAGTGGATGGATAATGGATAGCAAGATGGGTCTTTAATAGAGAGTTTTTTGTAGATAGCAAGATCCTTAGTTGCTAGTGAGATAGATAGTTATGTCATAGCCAGATAGCAGATGGGGAGATAGGGGATGAAAACAGAGTTGGTAGTGAGATAGTTGGTAGAGAGTGTAGATAACACTATAGAAACTGGACAGTGATGTAGAAAGTTGACATCTTTTGTCTCTGCTGCAGACGAGCTGCCTGAGTCCTGGGACCCCACTCTCCCCTCCAGCGTGTGATGATGAGCGGTGCCTGATGCTGCCCCAGTGCCGGCAGAAGAACAGCAGATGTGGAAACACCTGTCCTGCCAGAAGAGCATCACGGAGAAGAAGATGCGCCTCCTGCTCAGAGGAAGGTACCGTGCTGCAGATGGTTGATAGAGACAGAGGTGATAGCAAGATGGTAGTTGGTAGAGAGATGGTGGATGGATAGCAAGGTGCTTAGCGGCAAGCAAAAGAGTTATAGCATAGCTAGATATCTCATAGGGAGACATCTCCTATGGTGGATAGCAACGTTCTTGATAGTGAGGAAGTTGATAATGAGACAGATAGTGGCTAGCGATAACAGAAACTTCCTTTGTCTCTGCTGCAGATGCGCTGCTCGAGTCCTTGGATGTCCCTTTGCCTCCTCCTCCAGAGTTCGAGGCAGGAACAACGCCTGGTGCTGCCCCAGCGCCGGCAGAAGAACAGCGGCTCCTGGACGGATGTGACCGGCCGGAAGATCGTCGGGGAGGAGAGGACGCGCCTTGTGCTCAGAGCGAGGTACGTCCGTGTCTGTGCACATGGCCCAGCTCCCAGGATGTGCTCCTGGCTGGGAGGGGCGTTCCCATG
>NC_034419.1:1555087-1565397 GCF_002078875.1 Numida meleagris | reverse complement strand
CAGAGGGCAGAAGGCAGAGTAACGTCTGCATGCCACGTGCACCCATTTGCTAATGCCAGCCTCTGAGGGAAAGGGAGGAGTGTGCCATCCCAACTGTTGCAGACCACTGCTCTGAGCAGAAAGAGTGAACAAGTTGCCCCCATTAAAGATGGACATGCTTCAGAAGCGTGCACCAAAGCCGAGTGTCATTTCTGCATTTCAGAAGACACCCTTCAGGGGAGGCACAAGGACTGCCCAGGGGCAGGCCCTGGCCAGAGCAGCTGTGCATAAGCAAGGCAAGGGGATGGAGAGAGAGGCACCTGACTCAGTGGGGGATCCCAAAGCATCACCTTGGAAGCCTTAGGAAGCAAGAGCAGCAAGGGCCTGCAGCCATCTGAGCCCAGGCTAGGACTTGCCTTCTCACAGCGCAGCAGGGCAGGCTGTGGGCACTGCTGGGCACAGCTCCCAAGGAGAATGCACTTCAGGAAGCGGTGCCGTACATTCTCACAAGCTGCATCGGGCAGAGCTAAGAAGGTGTCACGGTTTTGTGATTTTTTGTTGTCGGTATTCCACGTCCTCACATGATGTAAAGCACTGGCAGTTATAATGTTCTGGTTTTGTGGACTGCCCTTTCTGGGTGCTAGGTTCTCGGAGGGGGAGGGGAGGAGCTGCATTCCCCAGGGGTCTTTGCGCCTGGAGGGGCTGGTGAAGCCGCCTGGCAGACCAGGAGTTTCCTCTCTGTTTGCGGCGGAGAGGCTCGTGGTCCCCCTGCATCTTACAGAGTAAGGACTCAGCTCTGGACTCTCTCTCTCTCACTTTGTTTTGACTTGTTGGCCTCAATTTCTGTATAGTATTTAGTAAATTAACATTCCTCCTCAGATTGTTGCCGCTGTTTTGTTTTACACCCGTCTACTGCTCCCCTACCCTTCCCCCTTTTCCCTTTGTTTTCCCCAGGGCGTGGGTCTGTGGGTCCCCTGCCTCATTAGTCATGGGACCGGGCCAGGCCGGTCCCTAAACTGCCAACACTTTTTTTTTCTCCTTTCTTTCTTTTCCGGGCCTGTGGGCCTGCTGTCCCCGTCACAGACGCAGATCCTTAGATAACGCCGTGACAATTATTGGTGGAGAATGCGGGCAGTGAGTCTGTTTTTCCTTTTTGGAGCACTGTATAAAGGATTAACAGCCATTATGTTCCTTGAACATATTGGTTTCTGGTTAAGTTTATCATGTTCTGTGCTGGAGCTGTGTGTACATATAACCACATAAGGGCGCTGATGGAGATACCGGCCTGGTACCTGTACCTCCCAGAGGGAGTGACTAATTTTACAAGTAGCACGGTGTTGAGACTGGTTTCCAGGTTCTCCTCTCAGTTCCTTATACACTTTTGGAATTCTGAATTAATGATCATGATATTAATTGCCCTGAATGTATTCCTCCTAATAATAATTCACATTATCTGGAGGAAACCTTCCCGAAAACCAGAGAATGCTGAGTGGCAGGGAACATGGAGAGGCCTAGGAAAAATCTTAGAAATGTGGGGACCCCCGGTGTCATGGGATTTCACTCTTGAACACCTGTGGGATCCCAAGAAACTAAGTGGGTATTTGAGTCAGGGATGGTGCAGCTTAGGCAGACCTGAGGAGGCACGACTTATTTGGGGCCTGGCTTGTGCTTATTGAGCTCTATATAATACTGTTCCTGAGAGAGAGTTTCCAGGCTGAGATTTGAACCAGAGGGGGAAGTCTCCGAGGCAAACCTGAGCAAGCGCAGGAGGCACCAGTATCGGTGGCAGTTGCCCCTGTGGAAGGACAGAAATGGAAACGGGTGTCCTCGCGGATGGAATGGAAAGAAGAAGCGGAGGAGGTAGAGGAAGATCCAGGCGAGGGGCCCTCCCCAAAACCAACTAAACTAACCAAACTAACTAAAGGTGATCATAGAATCATAGAATCATAGAATCATAGAATCATAGAATCATAGAATGGCTTGGGTTGAAAAGGACCTCAAAGATCATTGAGTCTCAACCCCCCTGCCAAGTGCAGGGTCGCCAACCACTAGACCAGGCTGCCCAGAGCAGATGAACTGCCCAGTGATGAACTCTCCTCCTCACCTGTATCATCAAAAATCTCAGCTATCAAAGGCAGATGCCTTCCTGCTCAAGCAAATGACAGTGGTAGATCTATGGCACGTGCCGCCTTGTGGAGTTACTTATGTGAGCATGGAGAAGACATGAAGAAATGGCATAAGAAACCCACTCCTGTACTATGAGAACGGGTGAGAGAATGACAATGCAGATTAACCACCGATGAAATTGCTGCAGTCACTGCAGGTTAGCAATAGAGGGGCCCTGCCCTCAGTCAGGGGAGGGAAAGGGATAATAGCGTTTATTGGACTGTGTGGATTCGATGGCCTGGCACTTCAGACCCACAGAAATATGAGGCACTGGTGGACACTGGCGCACAGTGCACTCTAATGCCCTCGAGTCATGAAGGGACAGATTTGATTTATATTTCTGGAGTGACTGGAGGCTCTCAAGAATTGACTGTGCTGGAGGCAGAAATAAGCCTTACTGGTAAAGACTGGCAAAAACATCCTATTGGGACTGGCCCGGGGGCTCCGTGTATACTTGGTATTGATTACCTCAGGAGGGGACATTTCGAGGATCCCAAGGGGTATCGATGGGCCTTTGGAATAGCTGCTGTAGACACAGGCAACATTAAGCAGCTGTCTGTTTTGCCCAGCCGGTCAGAAGATCCGTCTTCTGTGGAGTTGCTACAAGTAAAAGAGCAACAGGTACCGACTGCCACAAGAACAGTGCACAGATGGCAGTACCGCACCAACAGGGATTCCTTGCTCCCCATTCATAAGTTGATTCGTCAACTAGAGAGCCAGGGAGTGATCAGCAAAACTCACTCAGCTTTTAACAGCCCCATATGGCCAGTGCGTAAAGACAGTGGAGAATGGAGGCTGACGGTAGACTACCGTGGCCTGAATGAAGTCACACCCCCACTGAGTGCTGCTGCGCCAGATGTGCTACAACTCCAGTATGAACTGGAGTCAAAAGCAGCCAAGTGGTATGCCACCATTGACATTGCTAATGCCTTCTTCTCCATTCCTTTGGCCACAGAACGCAGGCCACAGTTTGCTTTCACCTGGAGGGGCGTCCAGTATACCTGGAACTGTTTGCCCCAGGGGTGGAAACATAGCCCAACCATTTGCCACGGGTTGATCCAAACAGCACTGGAATAGGGCGGTGCTCCCCAGCACCTGCAGTATATTGATGATATTGTTGTGTGGGGCAACAGCAGAGGAAGTTTTCAAGAAAGGAGAGAGAATAATCTAAATCCTTCTGCAAGCTGGTTTCGCTATTAAGCGAAACAAAGTGAAAGGGCCTGCACAGGAAATTCAGTTCCGAGGAATAAAGTGGCAAGATGGGCGTCGTCACAGCCCAGCAGATGTGATCAACAAAGTTACTGCTATGTCTCCACCCACTAGCAAGAAAGAGATGCCATCTTTTCTGGGTGTAGTGGGCTTTTGGAGAATGCATGTTCCAAACTGTAGCCTCATTGTAATCCCCTTTTGTCAGGTGATGTGGAAGAAGAATCATTTTTCGTGGGGCCCTGAGCAGCAGCAGGCTTTTGAGCAGATTAAACAGGAGATAGCCCGTGCCGTGGCCCTGGGGCCATTGCGGATGGGTCAGGACGTAAAGAACATCCTCTACACTGCTGCTGGAGAGAAAGGTCCCACCTGGAGTCTGTGGCAAAGAGCCTCAGGAGAGACCCGAGGCTGACCCCTGGGATTCTGGAGCCGAGCGTACAGGGGGTCTGAAGAGGGCTACACTCCAACTGAGAAGGAGATCTCAGCCGCATATGAGGGGGTTCGAGCTGCTTCCAAAGTAGTTGGTACTGAAACGCAGCTCCTTCTAGTGCCTCGACTGCCAGTGCTCAATTGGATGTTTAAAGGAAAGGTTCCCTCCACCCATCATGCTACTGATGCCACTTGGAGTAAGTGGATTGCGTTGATTACTCAGCGAGCTCGGATGGGGAACCTCAGTCGTCCAGGGATCCAAGAAGCGATCATGGACTGGCCTGAAGGTAAAAAGTTTGGAACGTCATCAGCAGAAGAGGTATCACGTGGTAAAGAGGCCCCACCGTACAACGAATTACCAGAAAATGAAAAGAAATTTGCCCTGTTCACAGATGGATCCTGTCGTATTGTAAGGAAGCATCGCAGATGGAAATCTGCTGTGTGGAGCCCTACACAACAAGTTGCATAGGCCACCAAAGGAAAAGGGGAATCAAGCCACCTGGCTGGTCAACACTAGAGGATCAGAGGGCCTGCTGCCCCCTGTCACGGACACAGATCCATCGACAACGCCGTGACAGCAGGACAGTCCTTTCCTGGGCAGTGCCGGGGTCGATGCGCCCCAGGGTACAGTTGGACCTTTGGGCTGTCGGGGCACGCTGCCGGCTCAGATGCAACTTGCCATAAGCCAGAACCCCCAGAGCCCTTTCCATGGGGCTGCTCTCCAGCTTCTCCTCCAGCGGTGTGTGCATAGAGGCAGGGTTGTCCTGTCCAAGCTGCAGAATCTAGCACTTGCTCTCTTTAACTTCATGTCCCTGGCAATTGCCCAGCCCTGCAGTTTGTCAAGATTTTTCTGCTGCTCCTCCCAGTATAGCGTTGAGTGCAGATGTTACTGCAATAAGATTTAATCAAAACTCACAGCGATCACTTTTTTCTAACGTGTATAAGTTCCAAGAAACACTGACAGCCATGCCAGTATCATGATACTAAAATACATCCAAGGATCTTTGCTCCCCTGAGTTCTTACTTCCATCTCTCCATCTTGCATAACAGAGCTTGCAATGGAGAGGTTGCTGCGCGTCCCTTGCGGCTGTGTGCACTGATGCTTTTCACTGTTTCCAGCAGGGTGCTGCTTTGTACACCCAGCATTTGGGATATGGAAGGTTTGACAGGATAAGCAAAGGAGGAGAAAAAAAAAAAAAAAGAATAAGGTACTTTGTTGTGATCAGTGCTCAGAGTTGAGGGAAGGGGTGGAGAAAGTGAAAAGACTACAGATTGCGCAGTACTGCACATTTCAATATTTGTTTTATATCTTCACCACGGTGCGATCAACTTGTGTTCCTGAGTGTTGCGGGTCTCACACGTGTGGAGCAAGAAAGTGTGTTCCTGCAAGGCTGCTCATGCCTTTTCTTGCTGCAGGTCCTTAGTATCTGTAACGAGGGAAGTGCAGTTTCCTCTGCTTGCAGAAAAAGGCAGGGCTTCCTGCGTAAACCCCATCCTTCTGGAGAGGAGCAGTGAGGATAGCGCGGATGACAGCGGCCTCCAGACTCTGACAGATCCCCATTAAAATCACACAGCTCAGCTGCTGTCCCCCAAAGTCTCCTCCCTCCCTCGCTCCAAACAGCCTGCCAGTCAGATGAGCATCTTTCTGCGTGTGGTTATTCTTAGGGTCCAATGAAGTGAGTGGTATCAGCTGAAGAGATGGTGCACCCACTGCACCGCTTCCCATTTAGAAGCTCATTGGGGAGGAAATTGGTCACAAGTGGTGTCCCCCAAGGGTTGGTCTTGGGACTGGTGCTCTTCAACATCTTCATCAGCGACATAGATGATGGAATCAAGTGCACCCTCAGCGAGTTTGCAGACAACACCAAGCTGAGCGGTGCAGTCGATTTATCTCCATCCTTTACTGGATGCAGCTGGGAACGTGACCACTGAGGATAAGGAAAAGGCCGAGGTTCTCAATGCATCTCTGCACCTGTCTTTAAAAGTCAAGCCAGCTATCCTCAGGGTATTCTACTCTCTGACCTGGAAGTCTCAGATGGGGAGTGGAATAAACCCCCCATGATTCAGGAGGAAACACTCAGAGACCTACTATTCCACCTGGACTGCCACAAGTCCATGGGGCCAGATGAGATCCATCCAAGAGTGCTGAGGGAGCTGGCAGAGGTGATAGCCAAGCCGCTTTCCATCATCTATCAGCGTTCCTGGTCAACTGGAGAGGTCCCAGAAGACTGGAGACTTGACAGTGTGAATCCCATCTACAAGAAGGGTTGTAAGGAGGATCCGGGGAACTACAGGCCTGTCAGCCTGACCTCGGTGCCAGGGAAGGTGATGGAGCAGATTGTCTTTAGGGAGATCACACGGCATTTGTGGGACAACTGGGGGATCAGGCCCAGCCAGCATGGGTTCCTGAAGGGCAGGTCCTGCTTGACCAACCTCATCTCCATCCGTGATCGAGTGACCCGCCTGGTGGATGAGGGAAAGGCTGCTGATGTGGTCTACCTAGACTTCAGCAAAGCCTTTGACACTGTCTCCCACAGTATTCTCCTGGAGAAACTGGCAGCCCGGGGCTTGGACAGGTACACTCTTTTCTGGGTAAGGAGCTGGCTGGAAGGCCGGGCCCAGAGAGTGGTGGTGAATGGAGTTAAATCCAGCTGGTGATCGGTCACAAGTTGTGTTCCCAAGGGGTCGGTGCTGGGGCCTGTCCTCTTCAATATCTTTATTGATGACCTGGATGAGGGCATTGAGTGCAGCCTCAGTAAGTTTGCAGATGATACCAAGTCTGGTGGAAGTGTTGATCTGCCTGGGGGTAGCAAGGCCCTACAGAGAGATCTGGACAGGCTGGATCGCTGGGCTGAAGTCAGTGGGATGAGGTTCAACAAGACCAAGTGCCGGGTCCTGCACTTTGGCCACTACAACCCCAGGCAACACTACAGGCTTGGGGCAGAGTGGCTGGAAGACTGTGTGGAGGAAACAGACCTGGGGGTATTGGTTGACGCTCGGCTGAACATGAGCCAGCAGTGTGCCCAGGTGGCCAAGAAGGCCAATGGCATCCTGGCATGTGTCAGAAATAGTGTTGCTAGCAGGAGCAGGGAAGTAACTGTCCCTCTGTACTCAGCACTGGTGAGGCCCCACCTCAAGTACTGTGTTCAGTTTTGCACCCTCTCACTGCAAGAAAGCCATTGAGGCCCTGGAGCGTGTTCAGAGGAGGGTGACGAAGCTGGTGAGGGGTCTGGAGCACAGGCCTTATGAGGAGCGGCTGAGGGAGCTGGGATTGTTCAGTCTGGAGAAGAGGAGGCTCAGGGGAGACCTCATCGCTCTCTATAACTACCTGAAGGGAGGTTGTAGTGAGCTGGGGGTCGGCCTCTTCTCTCTTGTAACTGGTGACAGGATGAGAGGGAATGGCCTCAAGCTGCGCCAGGGGAGATTCAGGGTGGACGTTAGGAAATACTACTTTTCTGAAAGAGTGGTCAGGCGCTGGAACGGGCTGCCCAGGGAGGTGGTTGAGTCACCGACCATGGAGGTGTTCAAGGAACGTTTAGACGTTGTGTTGAGGGACATGGTTTAGTGAGAACCCTTACGGTTGGACTGGATGACCTTGTAGGTCTTTTCCAACCTTGGTGATTCTATGATTCTTTGATTCTACGATTGGAAGGAAGGGAAGCCATCCAGAGGGACCCGGACGGGCTGCAGAAGTGGGCCTATGTGAACCTAATGAGGTTCAACAAGGCCAAGTGCAAGGTGCTGCTGTTGGGCCGGCGCAATCCCAGGTATTGATACAAACTGGGGAAAGAACTCCTGGAGAGCAGCCCTGCGGAGAAGAAGTTGTGGGTCCTGGTGGACGAGAAGCTGGACGTGAGCCAGCAGTGTGCGCTGGCAGCCTGGAAGGCCAACTATGTTCTGGGCTGCATGGAAAGAGGAGTGGCCAGCAGGGAGAGGGAGGGGATTGTCCCCCGCTACTGGGCTCTTGCGAGGCCCCATCTGGAGTACTGCGTCCAGGCCTGGGGCCCCCCACATAAGAAAGACGTGGAGCTCTTGGAACGGGGCCAGAGGAGGGCCACCAAGATGATCAGAGGGCTGGAGCACCTCTCCTATGAAAAAAGGTTGAGGGAACTGGGCTTGTTGAGCTTGGAGAAGAGAAGGCACCGGGAAGACCTCATTGTGGCCTTCCAGTACTTGAAGGGAGCGTATAAACAGGAGGGGAACGATTGTTTACAAGGGTGGATAGCGATAGGACAAGGAGGAGTGATTTTAAACTAAGACGGGAGATTAAGGTTGGATATTAGGAGGAAGTTTTTCACTCAGACTGTGGTGATGCGCTGGAACAGGTTGCCCAAGGAGGTTGTGGATGCCCTGTCCCTGGAGGCATTGAAGGCCAGGCTGGCTGTGGCTCTGGGCAGCCTGGTCTAGTGGTTGGTGACCCTGCCCACAGCAGCAGGGTTGAAACTAGATGATCTTTGAGGTCCTGTTCAACCCAGGCCATTCTATGATTAGCTATGATTCTATGATTATCTATATAAGGAGCGTAAGAAAATAATCCAAGCAAATTTCCAAAAATGGCACTGTCAAATCTCACCTATTTATCAGTGACCTGTCTGTACCTGAGGCTTTCACTACAGCCCCAGTGTCTGGATGGCATAATTAAAAGGGAAGATCATTTCACCATACGTTTTCGAGAATACTTTGCTGAGCAGGAAAGCACGAAATAGCACAGTGTGTGTTATGACCATTTTGCTAAAAAATGGAATATATTTCCATCTGTGGATTCTCTGAACATGTCCTTCTACCAATATCAGAGATTTTGAAGTCAGCGTCTTGATTTCGGGAACCCTAGCTTACAGTGTGCTGATGCAAACACCTGTTCCAGATCTTTACCGCCACGAAACCCTCACTACATTGTTCTCAGAGGACACATAGCTACCTGAAGTACAGCTGAACCTCTCTGGAGCAAACGGTCCTGACTGGAGCAGAGGAAACCTGCTCACAGGAATATTAATTAGATAGGAAGTGCCTTCAGAGCACCCAGAGAGACAGCCACCTCTGCTGGGAAGCCAAGGCCCAAGATGGTCTGAGGACAAACAGCTTCAGTGCGCCTCTGCCATGCTAACGAGCACGTGCTCATTTCTTACAGCCCAGCTGGCTGGCATGCCTGGTATTTCAGGAAACACATTTTGCAGCTGTAACGCAGCTGGAGGAACAGAACACCCTGTATTTCATGGTTATGAGACAATGGAACAGCTGAACAGTGTTGCTCTCTCAAAGCCAGGAAACACTTTCTTGTTGCTTGCCACAACCCTGCTTTTCCCTATCTATGCAAGGAGCACTAAGAATGGTGCTTTACGCTGCTCTAGAGCCCCACAGCCCTTCTGAGGCCCTCAGCACTGCTGTCTCATGGCTGAAGCAGCGTTGGTGTCTCCACTGGAGAATCAGAGGAGGCACGCTGGCTTACAGCACACCCACCTTAAGGGGCATTTCTCCTAGGAATAAGGCAGGAACACACAGGCTGGGGAACGTGGGAGCTTCACTCCACAACCCATTTCTTTCCAGAAAAGCTCCAGGGCAAAACATGGAGAGCATCGGCGCAGCCAAAAGCAGCTTCCAGCAGCACAGAGGGCAGGCATGCCTCGGGCAGGAGCCAGTGGCCATATGGCTGCCCCCAGCCCTCACTGCTCTGCTGGGCCAAATGGAAAGGGCCAGCCGCGGAGGGCAGCGTGGGGCAATGCAGAACACCCATCCCCAGGGCAGCTCTGCAGAGGGAAGGCAGCCCCGGAGGAGGCACTACTGAACCGAGCGTGTTGTCCAAGTGCAGCATCGCGACGCTGCAGCACACGCTAGTTCTTACAACCTGTGTGCAGCACAAGGCCGTCCCTGAGCGCTGCTCACCCAGGGTTTGAACAGCCTCAACTCACTGCAGTTGTTTCGTTGGACAGGCTGCAGCAGCACAGCTACTTCATGACGAGAACGCTCTCTTTAAGCATTAAATGGCACTGTGAGGAAATGTACTGGAGATGGAGGGCATTAACAGACAAATCGCACACACCTGGGGTAGATATTAGAAGACAGATTCTGGCCCTCTAAGCCAAGGAGGAGTCACCTGTAGCTAGTATCAGCACAAGATCCCTTCCAAACATGCAATGCCATTTGGTCGCGTGTGCATGCACTGCACTTCCGCGCAGTCAGTAGAGCTGACTCTAAGGTCAACCATTTGCTTAGAACAGTTAGGACTGTAACCTGCCAGGAAGACAAAAGAGAAACAAAGGTACAGGCCAGGGAGAGCTCTCAGGTCATCCAAGAAAGGATATTTAGGGACATATGCTGGTCTACAGGCCTTTGTCCACCAAAGACACTTCTCTGAGTCACCAAACCATCAGGACACCAAGAGCAAGGCGGCATGGTGTTTTTTCCACCCCAGCTGTGCCAGCAGCTTTGAGCAGCCCTCACCCCAAACCCCAAGCCCGCGGCCGAGAGCGGCGTCCCCAGGCAGCTCCAGCCAGCCAGGCCTGTGGCACCGCGCGGGGCCGTGGCTCCACGGC